>NW_006423108.1:0-1478 GCF_000296735.1 Chrysochloris asiatica | reverse complement strand
GAGTGTCCAAGATTTTAAAATATCCTAATATTATTGCAGATTATTTGGAAAAGTGAGAACACTTAGCCTTTAATCAGGATAGATACACGTCATATTTTTTTATTTTATTTGTTTTTTAGGTGAATGAGAAAAACTATGGCACTTTAAAAACTGGCTTTTGTTTTCAGCTGGATAGGTCCTTAATATATGTGGGTATCATCCTGAGGTTAACAAAGAAATATCCCTCCACATTTTTTTTTTTTAACGAGAGTGTTTCAAGAAGAGGAGTTTGTTACACATACACTTCTGACTTCTTATATTTGTTTTATGAATAATAAACTACTGCTTGTGCTTGACATATTTTTGTGAAATAAGTCAATACTATCTGCCTAGAACTTAGCCTACTGTAAAGTGCATCATCTTATATTGTCCATATCTAACCAAAGCTACAAATCATTATTTTGTCTTATGTATACATCATTTGGAGTCCTGGTGTGGTGCCGTGGGTTCATGTGCTAGACTGCAAAGCTGTTTGAACTGCAAAGTCAGTGGTTGAAGCTCACCAGTCACTCCTCAGAAACCCTATGCAGGGTCGCTTTGGGTCGGAACCAACTCGACAGCACTTAACAACAACAACAACAATACATCATTTGTGACCATTGTAAAAGCCCCAGCATTTCTGAATATTCAAAATTTTACCTCCTCAAAATAGTTTATAATGCATATATTTTCCTTAATGGAAAACATTATCAGCTTATATTTTTGTTTGGGCTGTAAATCAAATAAACCTAAATACCTCATGCTTCTGTGCTTTCCAACATTTGTTGTTATTGTTGTTGTTGTCAGTGCCGTCAAGTTGGTTCTGACTCATAGTGACCCTGTATAGGGTTTCCAAGGAGCAACTGGTTTAGATCTGGAAGCAGCCTTGATCATGAAGTATATCCGTTGGTAAAATGTGAAGTGCGAATTTTGTGTCTACTCAAAAATCCATTCTATATCTATGTATTACTTGATCCAAACAATCTGAGCTTAATTTTGGGGAAATATTTTAATGCAATGACTTTTGATATGTGGATATTAGGATTCTAAATATTAGGCCCAAATATTCATTATGTGTGTGGGAAGAAATAATCTTTATTTTATCTAAATAAATTTAGAACCTGATTTCTGGAAATGAAATAAAGTAAACACTTCAGCTACCAGGATGCTTGATTTTGCTTCTTATGTATATTTTGTGCTTACAAGAACACACAAATCTAAGCTTACTTACATCTTTGAAGAAATTACAATAACCTTACCCACCACCACCATATAACTTGTTCTTTGTTCCCCAACTGAAAAATTATATGTATATGTTTTTGTTGTTGTTAAGTGCCATCGAGTCGGTTCCAACCCATAGCGACCCTGTACAGGGTTTCCGAGGGTGTAAATCTTTAAGGGAGTAGAAAGCCTCATCTTTCTCCTGCGGAGTGGCTGGTAGTTTCGAACCGCTGACCTTA
>NW_006423107.1:0-1540 GCF_000296735.1 Chrysochloris asiatica | reverse complement strand
AGTGGTTACGAATCGGCTGCGAACCTTAAGGTCAGCGGTTCGAAACTACCAGCTGTTCCGCGGGAGAAAGATGAGGCTTTCTACTCCCCTAAAGATTCACAGCCTCGGAAACCCTGTACAGGGTCGCTATGAGTCGGAACCGACTCCACAGCACATAACAACAGCAACAATATATATATAATTCTTCTTGTCCAGAAGCAGGGCTAACGCTTACCATAGTGACAGCAAGACAGTATAGGCAGCCCCCAGGTATTGAACAAGATCCATTCCTAACTGTGTCTTCTAAGTGGAATTTGTTAGTGATTCAGAACACGTGCATATGGTTCCTATTTAGCCTTGCTTTAGTGTAAGGAAAGGCGCCCTGGTGGTGCCGTGGCTAAGGCACTTGGTAGCGAACAATAAGGTTGGCAGTAGGAATCTACCAGCCACTCAACAGGAGGATGTGGCCTTCTGCATCTGTAAAGATTTGCAGCCATGGAAACCTACTCTGCTCGATTGGGTTGCTGTGAGTGTAAATCGATTCAATGGCCATGGGTTTGGTTTTTGTGCAAGAAGAGGCTCAAAGACTTTTCAGTCATTTAAAAGCTGCAAATGCAGCAAGTGAAGGTGATTGTGATGAAGAATTTGTTGCTAACAAAGGTTAGTTCAATGGTCTGGGAGTGAGGGCAAGTGTACATAGCATTCAAGAGTAGACAGGAATTGTTGGCAACCCAGTGACTGCCTGTACTTGACTTCATGAAGTGGTTGTTGAGCTTCTCTCAGAAGGGCTCGTGTGCACCTTTTATATCATAAGCTACTGAGGTCTGTCTCTCCCATCCTGTTGTCCGCCATCCCATAATACAGCTAATTGTCCCCATGCCTGCTTCTATCACCAGACTTAAAGCTGGTACCATGTGTGATTTATGTTTTCAGTCATGCCTGTTGTTAGCCCAATGCAGAGTCAGGTACATAGCAAGCATGGTTTTGAAAGTTTACTGAAATGATTTGGTGGCTTAGTTTGAACACATCTTTAGAAATCTTACAGTTCCATGTAAACTATCACATAATTCACAATAAAACATTAAAAAATAAAGAAAACTTACAGTTCATGAACATATCCTATTTTCAAGAACAGTTTTAAATCAACTCTGCTTCTCAAATGCTAGATAATTGTCTAATATTTTAAGCTGCCATTTAGCCATATTGCAATTAGAACAAACATATGATGATGCATCAGTTATGCCAACCAGTGAGTAGATAAAGGGATCACATTTCTGTCTTTATCTGTGAATGTTTTACCATCATTCAGAGTGTGTCCATGAATTATTTGAATGGTTGTTACATGTTGTGGAGTTAGTTCTGACTCATAGAGACCCTGTACAGGGTGTCCGAGGAGCAGCTTGTAGGTTTGAACTACTAAGCTTGTGGCTAGCAATTCAGCACCACACCAGGACTCCAATTGCTATTTGTTGAGCTCTTGGAATTCCTGGACAGTAAACAATTCATGTGCTCGTTGTAAGACTGGAGGCTTGAGCCTTCCCAGAAGCTCCTCAAAAGAAAG
>NW_006423106.1:0-1540 GCF_000296735.1 Chrysochloris asiatica | reverse complement strand
AAAGAAGAGCCAGGAGCCGAGGACACCATTTGTAGCTGGGGTCCCTGTGCCTAGAAACTCCTAGACCCTGGGGATGATTGATGCCAAGAGACACATGGAAATCTCCCTGGAACACTGGGCCCATGAATATTGAAAAGAAACAAGAGCCTTCCCAACTTTAAAGATGTCTTTTGCAGCAGATTTGTCCAATGCTATGTTTATTTTTTTTTTCTTTTTAACTTTTCAAATAGATTTGTATGCTGTGTTATTTCACATTTTTCCCTTTAACAACTTTCAAGTTTTCTACTCATTTTTTTCCCCTAAATGCTATGTGCTGGATAAAAAGACATGTACTTCATTCATAAGAAGCTCATGGTCTGTGGAAAGAAAATGGGGTGAAAGTGGTTTAGGGCTAGAATGCTTGTGTTCCACAGTGCTAAACCATATCATTGCAGAACTACATGGAAAGTAGTAGCACACACAGATCTTAGGGAAGCTTGGTGACTGGGCTCCCTAAGGGGAAAAAACAATTGCTGATAAATCAGTTCAATATGCCAGAGCCCAATTGAACATCATAGAGCACACTGAGCATCAACAATATTGGCATATTTTTCAGAAGTAGAAAGCTAAGTCTTTCTTCTGAAGTACCCATCAGGTGCGCTTCAACCTTTAACCTTTTAGTTAGTAGGTAAGCACATTAACCATTTGTTCAATCCGGGGACTCCTTCAAGAGGAATACAAAACAAAACACAAAACCAACCAAACAAAAACACCCTGTTGCCTGTGAGTTGGTTATTACTCAAGGTCACCCCACACGTGTGAAAGAAGAACTACTCCATAGCGTCTTCTTGGCTGCCTTCTTTTTAGGAATTGTTTTTCTTTCTCTCCTTTCTTTTCCTCCCCTACTACTTGTTTTTACAAAATTTGTGGGACAGTTACAAATGGTTTCTCTCTCTCTCTTTTTAACTTTTTATTGTGCATTGAGTGACAGTTTATAGAGCAAGATCATCAGTTTTGCATTCAATAAATCATACACTCTGCTTCATTACAACAATCGCAAACATGCTCCAACAGTTAACAGCATTTACCTTTATTCACTTTAACTCTTGTGTTCCTCTGTGTCTTCCCCTACCTTCATCTTTCCTCTGCCACCTCCCTCTTGTTGTATATTGCTTACCCTTTCACCCATGTTGACATGTATCTACCATCTAGTTGTTAAGTGTCATCGAATTGGTTCTGACTCAGGGACCGTGTGTAGGGTTTCCAAGGAGTAGCTGGGGGATTTGAACTGCTGACCTGTGGTGAGTAGTCCAGTGCACCACACCAAGACTCCCACCACAAGTATAGGGGTTAGGATTTACAACACGTATTTTTGGAGGTACAATTCAATCTATAACATGGTGCAAAGGAAGTGCAGTACTCAGCCTTTCTTATTCTGCCCTCTGCTGTTGCTAAGTGTTGCTAAGTCAGACTCATAGCGATCCTGTATAGGGTTTCCAAAGAGTGACTGGTAAGTTTGAGCTGCTGACCTTGTGGTTCAAACTGACTTTGAAATCCAGTA
>NW_006423105.1:0-1518 GCF_000296735.1 Chrysochloris asiatica | reverse complement strand
AAGTTAGTCATTCAAGCTCACCAGCTGCTCCTTGGAAACCCTATACAGGGTTGTTATGGGTCAGAATCGACTTGATGGCACTTAACAACAACAATGTTGAAGTTTGCTCTGAATTAATTGGAGGGCTGCTCAATGCATACAAGGAATACTGAGAAGAAAAATCCTCCCAATTACCCTATTACTTAACTTTACTGAGCTGTGACTAAATTACCTTCCTAACCTGTGTTAGAGACCAGAAAGATGTTATCTATAAAGGGAGAAGGACATACATGGTACTGATATTAGGTTCAGGGAGATGGGATAGCAGAATACAACATACAAATAGAAAAGGAAATCAATAAAGTTAATGTCACAGCTCCCGTCGGGGAGAAATCACAGCTAAGTCACTTTGCCCAGCAGTAAACTCCTTCTTGACTTCAGGAATGGTGAGAACTTTGGTTTCTCACAGCCCATGCTCCTAAAAGAAAGCCTGAAGAACAGAAGGAATTATTCTCTTTCTATAACCTTCCTTTCTATTTCTTTTTCTGTAGAGAGCTATTTCGGGGTAAAGTTGAAAGAAAAAGACCCAAGAAAATAAATAAAATGATTGACACTGGAGGAAATACAAATAATTAAGAAACCTAAGATGACATTACTAATTATAATTAATATCCTAGAGAAAGTTAAGAGAATATAATACAAGACCAAGCTTCTATGAACAAGGATCAAGTGTAGAACAAGGAGAAAAAATAATCTTGATAATTAAAAATATAATTGCCAGAATAGAAAAATAAAAATAAATGAGAGGTCTGACTATTAGAATAGACATGAAGGTCTATTATTGAATAAATGAAGAAAATCTACAACTATACTCATTCTGACATCTATGACTTCCAAGTGTTAAAGGGAAATCCAAAATCTTTCAGAGATGAAATGATATCAAGAAAGACACACGTTTTAGGTTGATGTCAGATTTCTCATGAATGGTACTATGTGTTAGAAATTAATAAAACAAAGCAAAGACACAGAGTTGAATCTAGAGACTTAATCAAAGATGAGGTTTTAAAAAATCATATATGTATATATATTGTTATTAAGTGCTGTCAAGTTGGTTCTGACTCATAGCGACACTATATAGAGTTTCCAAGGAGCAGCTGGTGGATTTGAACTGCTAATCATGATGGTTCACAGTCTAGTGTTGGTCCAAAGCACCGCACCAGAAGTCCATAGACATATATATACATATATATATGTCTAGGCAAGGTCTAAGACTTTGTTTATTGTGAGGGTATGGATAGGACTAGGGTTACTGTAAAGGTAAGGTTTGGGTTGGGTACCAAATAAGGCTTGGTCTAGGTTTTAGATTACAATTAAGATTATATTTTTATTTGTTTGTTTCTTGAAATCTATTTGATTTCCTCTTCATTTGGAAGTTCTGAAGCTACATTATTACTCCTTTTTTACCTTTCTTAATTTTTTTTTTTTTTTTTTTACTTTTAATTTAAGGTTTTTATTGTGGATTGAGTGAAAGTTTACATT
>NW_006423104.1:0-1533 GCF_000296735.1 Chrysochloris asiatica | reverse complement strand
GGGTGTGGTGCTATAAAGTATGCACTAGACTGCTAACCACAAAGTCATTCATTCAAACCCACCCACTGCTCCTCAGAAACCCTATATAGGGTCACTGTGAGTCATAGCGGACTCAACGTCACTTAACAAGTAGAAGAACAGGTCTTAATCTCGTTCCACTGAGTATTTGCCAGGTATGTGACAAACATACTATTATTATTACTGTGCATAGAGAGTAAACTATATTCTGGGTACTTACATAATCTCACTTACTATTTGAGGACTATATCTTGGTTCTCATTTAACTGATGCAGAAACTGAAGCTAATAGGAATGACTTGCCCAAAATTACATGTCAAATATTTGACAGAACCTGAACTTAAATCCTGGTCTTTTTACTCTGAAAGAGGTATTGGGCAATGGCTCACCAAAAGATGACTATCTGCGATAACCCTCTACGTGCATGCGCCTCTGAATGACCTAGCACCTCATCTCCAGGCTATACTACCTTCCATACAAGTTGGCTTCTGAATAAAATTGTTGTTGTTGTTAAGTGCCGTCGAGTCGATTACAACCCATAGTGACCCTGTATAGGGTTTCCAAGGAGCAGCTGGTGAGCTTGAACCACTGACCTTGCAGTTCAAATGGCTTTGCAGTCTGACGCATTAGTCCACAGCGCCACATAAAGTTGCTTGCCCCCAAATTGGGAATAGTATATGTGAAAGTGGTGATTTTTGTAAACCGTTATAGAGATGTTGGTATTACTTTTAGTAGCATTTGGTTGACTCTTACTTTAGGTAGTATTAACAAAAGGAAAGATGACTGAGATGCAAAGATGGTTCTTGTTGTTGTTAAGTGCCATCGAGTCAGTTCCGACCCATAGCAACTCTGTATAGGGTTTCCAAGGAGTGGCTGGTGAGTTTGAACTGCCAACCTTGTGGTTCAACCTGATCTTGTGGTGTCCAGCGCTTTATTCCACAGCGCCACACCCTTTGTAAAGTAACAGAATAAACTTCAGACACAGTTTATCTGGATGCACATTCAAGGCAACAAATATTTGGTAAGTACACTCTGTTCCCAGAATGAAGCTGAATAGATGGGAATCTCTGCCCTCAGAGTACACTCGGCCTAGTAGGGAGGACACATTTACTAGCAAATAAATTGCAGTAAATTTGGGTGAATTAAGAAGAGAATTGTATTCAAGATAGTGAGGTAGCTGAGAGGAAAGAATGCTCACCCCAGCTAGGAAAGTGGCTGGGAAAGGGGATGAATTATTATTAGTTGGCCAAATGCAAAAGGTATAATCCCAACTACCTGTCACTTAAGCCAGAGATTTATTACTTTTAACTCAAAGGACAGTTGTTACAAGAACAGCATCCTGCTTCATGCAAGGAGTTGAGCCCCAGCCGCAGGCACTTCTGACTGTCATGTTCTCACTGAACTCCTCATTCTTCTTGTCATTGCCACTAAGTCATCCCAGGCCCTGCCGAGCAAGGGAAATTGGAGGCTGCGGCTCTGGCAGAGCAGCCCAAGGAGCCAGTCAGTGTGCCTGGCC
>NW_006423103.1:0-1513 GCF_000296735.1 Chrysochloris asiatica | reverse complement strand
CAGAGTTCTGGGACCATCCCCTGAACCTGCTTGGTCGGGTATTCTGTGTTGTTGGCGGAGCTTTCTGCTATACGTCCACCTGATCTGCCATCTTATTTTTTCATTCTGCACTTTAGTTTTTACAGTGACATCTTTGTTCTAACATTTTAAAAAGATCTTTTGCAGTTAATTTGCCCAATGCGATACATCATTTGATTTCTTTACTGTTGCTTACATGGACATTGATTGTGGACTCGAGTAAAATGAAATCCTTTGCAACTTCAATATTTTCTATGTTTATCATGATGCTATTTATTAATCCAGCTGTGGAGATTTTTGTTTTCTCTATGTTGAGGTGTAATCCATACTGAAGGCTGTAATCTTTCATTTTCATGAATCAGTGCTTCTAATCCTCTTTATATTCAGCAAGCAAGGTTGTGCCATCTGCATATTACAGATTTTGAATGAGTTTTTCTCCAATTCTGATGCCATATTCTTCAACTAGTCTAGCTGTTAGATTACTTACTCAGCATACAGATAAAAAAATATGGTGAAATGATTCAAATCTGATGCACATCACTCCTGATCATAAGTCATGCAAGATGCCCTTTTGTTTGACATACTGTTACTTGGTTTGTGTTCTTATGAACACAGTTAAGTGTTTGGGAATTCCCATTATTCTCAATGTTACCAATAATTTATAACCCACATAGTCAAATGACTTTGCATAACCATTGAAGCAGATATGAACATGTCTCATATTTTTTTGCTTTCAGTCAAGAGTCATATGACATCAACAATGATATTATATTATTCATTGCACATTTTCTGAATTCAGCTTGAATTTCTGATAGTTCCCTGTTGTTGTAGTATTTCAACTATTTTTGAATTATGTTCACAAAAATTTTTCTTATGTGTTTAACATGTTCCTAATATTGTTCAACAGTATTAGAGGAAGATACTAAGCCAAAAATCAAACCCACTGCCATCTAGTAGATGCTGAATCATAGCCGTCCAATGTAGGGTTTCCGAGACTGTTAATCTTTATGGCAGCAGACTGGTGGATTTAGACTGCCAAGCTTGCACTTAGCAGTTGAATGCTTGTCACACAGCACCACTAGTCAGGAGACAACGCGCATGGGACAGCAAGACTGTAGGTTAAGTATTTCAGGCAGAGAAAATGGCACAATGACAGCGTCAAGACGATGAAGTATCAAATAACACTTTCTCATTTGTAAGAATTGAGTGTAGGAAGATAAGTAAAAAAAAATATAGCTACTAGGTTTCCAGTTAATGCATATATCAGAGGTTTATGTGAAACAAAATGTCAAAATGTGTTTAAACATGTCTGTCCATTCAGTGGGTGGCTGCAGACAAATTCTCTCATTAATACACTTGTCTTAATCTTGTTACAGTACCTTTTAGAAAAAAAAAAAAACCCTACAAAAACTATGGTCCAATAAAACAGTGGATTCCAAGGGGGATCTGTTTGGCCAGTTAAATTCAAGGCACAGAGGTCAGTTCAGGAAGTTAA
>NW_006423102.1:0-1491 GCF_000296735.1 Chrysochloris asiatica | reverse complement strand
TTTGTTTCTTTGATCTTCCTATTGTTGATTTCTAATGTTATAGCTTTTTTTTTTTTTTTTAATGTTATAGCATTTTGATCTGAAAAGATGCTTTGTAGTATTTTGATGTTTAAAATATATTGAGGTTTGCTTTGTGGCCTGACATATGGTCTATTCTGGAGGGTGTTCCAGATGTACTGATAAGAATATGTATTGTATCATTGTTGGGTTCAGTGATCTTTATAAATCTTCGAGGTTTGTTGGTTGGCTGTGTTGTATAGTTCTTTTGTGTCTCTGTTTTTTACTAGCTGTTCTGTCCTTTTTCAAAAGTGGTGTATTAAAATCTCCTACTAGTTTGGCACTGTAGGTTAATGCACTGGACTATAAAGTTGGTTTGAACCACAGGTTGGCAGTTCAAGCTCACCAGTCACTCCTTGGAAACCCTATGTAGGATCGCGATGGGATAGAAACGACTCAATGGCACTCAACAACAACAACAATTGTTACTGTGAACTCTTGGTGTCAGCACTGGACTTCGAACCACAAAGTCAGCAGTTCAAACCAAGTATCTGCTCCTTGGAAACCCTATACATGAGGCATCACTATTCATTAAAACCATCTCGACGGCACTTAACAACAACAACTATTATTGTAGGGTTGTCTATTATTTCTTCAGTTCTATTAGAGTTTGATTTATGTATTTTCAGGCTCTTTAAGTGGGGACATAGATACTTTTATGGTTATGACCTCATATTCAGTTGACCCTCTAATCATGAGATAACAGCCTTCTTTGTCTCTGATGCTGGTTTTTGCCTTAAAGTCTATTGTATCAGAGATTGATAGGAAATGTTTATTTGTTTGCTTGTTTGTTGTTGTTTTTATTTTAACTGGTTACTGTATACCAAGCCCTAAACCTCATTGTAGGTACTGGGAGAATGCTGTTATGCTGTTAAGTGCTGTCGAGTCGGTTCCGATCCATAGTGACCCTGTATAGGGTTTCCGAGGAGTGACTGGTGAGCTTGAACTGCCGACCTTGCAGTTCAAATGGCTTTGCAGTCTGGCACGTTAACCCACAGTGCCACACCAGGACTGGGAGAATAGTGGTGAGCAAAACAGGTAAAAATTCCTGCTCTGAAGGAGCTTACATTCTAGTGGAGTGAAAGAAGACAGTACACAAGATAATAAAAACAAAAACATGGTATGTCTAAGACTGATAAGCGTGAATGAGAGAAATGAAACAAAGAAGGAGGAGAGAGAGGAAGTGAGAAGGGTCTGCTCCAATTTGAGAGGAGTGGTCACGTTATCTGAATAACGTGACCAAGAAGTTGGCATCTGAATACAAATCTGAAGGAGGTAGGAAAACTAGCCAGGGGTATATCGCAATGAAGAGGGACCCCAGCAGAGGCAATTATAAACTTCAAGATCTTGAGTTGTGAATATGCCCAGTGTGTTCTAGAAACACTAGGGAGACCATTACAACCAGAGCAAACTGAGTGTGCATGAGTGTGTGTG
>NW_006423101.1:0-1541 GCF_000296735.1 Chrysochloris asiatica | reverse complement strand
TATGGTTCACAGTCCAGTGCTGATCCTACAGCACCACACCAAAAATCCTTATACAGAATTAGGTTAATTAATGTTTCTAGTTTTTCTATCAATACATCAATGTTCTATGACACAGATGAATAGAAATGGAAGTTTGGAGATTGTAATCAATTCCTAATTATCTATGTAAACATACCAGTGGATGGGAAAGGAGAAAAAAAGCTATAGAAAATTATTCCTTTAAATGCTTACACTTAATCTTCCCCCCAGGCCTTAGCCCACCTCAACAGAGCATTAGCAAACACTGCATTAGCAAAGAAGTTTGATTTCTAATTTATTTGGATTAATTTCTAATCCAAAATTCACCATTGATCTCAGTTTAACCTTGGGGAACAAAATCATTTTACTTCACTGTGACTTAATTTTTCCACATATAAGATATGAATGGTTATTCTGAGCAGAAATTAAAATTATAAAATAAATCAGCATTGCAAAACCATATTAAAAATGTTTTAAATGTTTGATCATTTTAATTTTTTTACATAGCTCTTCTTTTTTCTGTTCTCAGCCTTTCAGGTAAGGATAAGGCTGAGACATCAGGAATCAATATGAAAGAGCTAGTTAATGTTTTGAAAGCTGAGAGTCAGCCTAAATTCCTTGGCATGTGGTCACTGTCTTCTGAGGCAGAGAGAGTTCTCCCACCTGAACCTGGCAAACTTGCCTCACAAGCCTGTGTGTCCTGAACTCCCAAGATGGGACAGGTTGAAGCAAATCTGCCATTATTACTTAAAATTCACCTCAAAGCTTGCGGATTACCAGTGGTGGGTTAGAAGAATTTTCTATGCATGAAGTAGGCAAGAAACTCAGCCCTCAAAATCCAAACTCATCCTTCTGCTGTCAGTCAATTCTGAGTTATAGCGACTGCATGAAAAATTTTTAATAAAAAATTAACACAAGACGGGTCCCTAGGAGTTGGAGATTAAAGATATCACAATTGTTCAGCTTTTCCCACGTTATATCCCTCTGTAGTCACTATAAGGGGCTCTGGTAGTGTAGTGGTTACGAATCGGGCTGCGAACCGCCAAGGTCAGCAGTTGGAAACTACCAACTGTTCCACGGGAGAAAGATGAGGCTTTCTGCTCCTGTAAAGATTTACAGCCTCGGAAACCCTATGCAGGGTTGCTTTGAGTCGGAACCGACTCCACGGCACATAACCTCCTCCTCCATACTCCTTGATATCGATCACCAGTCCTTCCTTTCCCTCAAGTCCCAGTGTTCTGCAACACATTGCAATGTCTTAACAAAACTCACAGTTTGTCGAAAGAAATGGCTTGTGCAACTGTGGAGCCTTGCCCCAAATCATAGTACAGAGATGAGTCTGGAGGAGTCTTCTCACCTAAGTAGTCTCAGGAGCTGAGGAACCAAATTGACAAGTCATTCAGTAAGATTGTTGAAGCAGGAGGTTGCGGGAACTGGTGAATCAGGTCAGGTGATGGACCAAAAGTCCCACGAACTGGAGGTCAGATGTCATGAGTCAGGTGCAAAATCCTGAGTAAGAGACT
>NW_006423100.1:0-1541 GCF_000296735.1 Chrysochloris asiatica | reverse complement strand
ATCTTTCTCCCGCGGAGCGGCTGGTAGTTTCGAACCGCTGACCTTAAGGTTCGCAGCCCGATTCGTAACCACTACGCTACCAGAGCTCCTTACAGTGAGTTAAAATGCAAGAAAGCAATTTGTAAAGAGACGGTCACTTTTGCTCTTGGTCTTGCTCATGACAGGAAAACTAGGAAAAGAGGTTAAATAAAGACTAATTTAAGATCATTTTCTATATTTTGGAGCTTTTTTGGGGACAGTTCTTGAGTGCTTGGAAAACTGTGACTCAATAGGTAAACACATACAAGATCATGGAAGATAATGAAATCTGTATTAAGATTGTTGTTAGGTGCTATCGAGTCTGTACTAACTCATAGCAACTCTATGCACAACAGAATGAAACACTACCTGATCCTGTGCCAACCTCATAACTTGCTATGTTTGAGCTTATTACTGCTGGCACTGGGCAAATCCATCTCATTGGAGGTCTTCCTCTTTTGCTCTGACCCTCCACTTTACCAAACATGCTATCTTTCTCCAGGGACTGGTTCCTCCTGACAATATATCTGAAGTATTAGAGAGTTTGGCCTCCAAGGACCATTCTGGCTGTACTTCTTCCAACAAAGATGTGTTTGTTCTTTTGGCAGTCCATGGTACTTTCAATATTCTTCCCCAACACCATAACTCAAATGTATGAATTCTTCTACATCAAGGTCTTCCTTATTCATTGTCCAACTTTCAAAAGTGTATAAAGTTATTGAAAAGACCATGGCTTGGGTCAGGTGCACCTTAGTCCTCAAACTGACATCTTAGCTACTGAATGCTTTATTTAAAGAGGTCTTGTGCAGCAGATTTACCTAATGCAATACATGTTTAATTTCTTGACTGCTGGTAGGTTCAACTCCATCATATATACAAATGGGAATTCACTAAGGGAGGAAGAATATGATTAGAGATCTAAGGCATGGATTGAGTAGAGAATGAAAAATGAGTTAGAGGAGGAGTGTAAAGACTGAAGAAAAGTAATCAGATATATGTTAAAGGTAGATTCCAGATTCGAGTGATTCTAGTATGACATTGTAGGATTAGCAACGGTCTGCTAACCACAAAGGCAGAGGTTTAAACCCACCAGCTACACCTTGGAAACACTATACAGGGTCACTATGAGCCAGAACAAATGCTACAGCACTTAAAAACAACAACAGCAAGCCAAGATAATACAAATAAGTGTGGAGACAAACAAACAATTTGAAAGGCATTTAGCAAATCTGATTAATAGTTTCAAATTGGAGTGAGTGTTGGGAGAGAGAGGAGACTTTCAAAGTAGGACTCCCAGATCTATGTATTGAATAATTCCTGGATGGAAGTACTATGCTTTCCTATGAGAAATGGCTAGTGTGGAGGAAGAGATTGCAAGGTTATTTTTGAGTGAGTCAAGTTTAAAGCACTACTGGTAGCGTAGAGGAGCTCTGGTAGCGTAGTGGTTACGAATCGGGCTGCGAACCTTAAGGTCAGCGGTTCGAAACTACCAGCCGCTCCGCGGGAGAAAGATGAGGCTTTCT
>NW_006423099.1:0-1541 GCF_000296735.1 Chrysochloris asiatica | reverse complement strand
CTCCAGCTCATTTGTCTCAGTTACTCTATCTTGTTTCTGGACATGTGCCAATATGGTCAGCTGTTTATTAGATATCTTCAATAATTAGGTGTGATTTCAATATTTAAATGAATGCATGTCACTATATTGTTATGCTTTCTGTTTGTTTTAAGGTACATGTGATCAGGAGGTGGACTTCCCTTTTTGCTATTTTTATTACTCAATTCAGAGTAACCTTAGCAAGTGTTGGCTTTCTATCTGGTGTATAGCAGTTGGTATTGATCTTGCCTGGATGGTGGGGTTTTATAATGTGTGATTGTAGCTTGGCTATATGACCACAATTGCTGTCTTTTCTTGGGTAATGTAGGGCAAGAAAGAGCCTACTCCACTTTAAAAGGGGGACAAACAAAAAAAAACCCACCAAAAAAAACATAGCAAAATATTGTAGATTTTTCTCTTAGTGGGAGACAGTTCATAACTAAACAGATCTGTGCATGTGTGCAGTAGAAATTTCCAGGGGTTGGAGGGGTGTCTGATCACTCTGGTACTCTCTCTAGTCACCAGAGTGGTGGTACACAGACAGAGAAAGGGAAATGTGCAGATGAAAAATTATTTGTACCTTTATCTCTGAAGATCTTTCAGGTCTCTGTGTTGGAATTTTTGTTCTGCAGCCATATTTGCTGCAACCTTCTAAACATGGCTTCACCCTTCACAAAATAATTGTGCCCTTCTCAGATTGCCACACGCTTCTCAAGATGGCTGTGACTTTATCAGTGCAGCTGCACCCTTCTCAAGGTGACTTCTCCCTTCTCAAAATGTCTGTGCCCTTATCAAGGTAACTGCGCATTTCTCAAGATGGCTTGGCTGGCATCTACTTACAGACACCTCTCAGAAAATACCAGTTTTCTTGCTTTTTATAAATTCTAGTAACAATAAGTCTTCAATACTTATAAATATTCTTAATTATGTAGTTCAGATTCCTGGAATCATCCCTGTACCTGCTGTATCTGGTGTTCCTTCTTTCTGTGTACCTGGGCGCAGACACTGGATAAACCCATGGTCCCTGAAGCTGGGGAAAATTAAAAGAAGTTCACTGGTCCTAAAATATGACTTCAAACATATATCTGAATTTAGAGATAATCTCAAGAAAACATTTCATCATTAGATACTAATGGCCAAAGACCAGAAGAGTTGTGGGATGATATTATGAACATCATACAAGAAGAAAACAAATGGTTATTAGGAAGACAAGAAAGAAGGAAAAGACCAAAATGAAAGACTCTGAAACTTGTTCTCCAACTTAGAGGGACTAAAGTAAATGAAAGAAATGAGTAGGTAAAAGAGCTGAACAGAAAATTTCAAAGGACAGCTAGAGAAAACAAAATAAAAAATTATAATGAAATATTTAAAAACCTAGAGTTAGAAAACCAAAAGGGAAAAATACGCTTAGAATTTCTCAACCTGAGAAAACTAAGGGAAAAAAAAATCAAGCTTATGTTTACAATAGTGAAGGGTTCTATGGGCAAAATGCACAATGGTGCAGAAAGCGTCAAAAGAAGATG
>NW_006423098.1:0-1486 GCF_000296735.1 Chrysochloris asiatica | reverse complement strand
TCTTATGTTATATTATTTCATTTATGTCATATATAAATCATTATATTATGTATGTAGTCATAATTAGGTACTGTTGAGTTCATACCAACTCTTAGCAACCCTGTGCTCAACAGAACAAACCATCACCTGGTCCTGGGCCAACCTCACAATTATTGCCTTGTCTGAGCTCATTGCTGCCACTGTGCTAATCCATCTCATTGGGAGTATTCCTGTTTTTCTCCAACCATCCTCTTTACCAAAAATGATATGCTTCTCCAGTGATTGGTCCTTTCTGCTAATAAGTCTGAATATGAGAGATTGAAGTCTAGCCATCCTGGCTTCCAAAGAACACTCTGGCTGTACTTCTTCCAACAGAGATCTGTTTGTTCATTTGGCAGCCCATGGTCCTTTCAATATTCTCCTCCAACACCATGACTCAAATGCATCAATTCTTCTATGTCTTATTTATTCACTGTTCAACTCTCATATGCATATGGGGTTATTGAAAATACCATGGCTTGTGTCAGGAACATGTAAGTTCTCAAACTGACAACCCATATTGAAGGCTGTGGTCTTTGATATTCATCAGTTAGTATTTTAAGTCCTCTTCACTTTCAACAAGCAAGGTTGTATCATTTATATATCACAGGTTGTGAATGAGTCTTCCTCCAATCCTGATGCCATGTTTTTCTTCACATAACTCAGTTTCTCGGATTATGTGTTCAGCATGCATATTGAATAAGTATAGTGAAAGAATACAACCAAGGCACAGACCTTTTCTAATTTTAAACCATTCATTGTTTCCTTGTTCTGTTTGAACAACTGCTTCTTGATCTATGTAAAGGTGCCTCATGAGCACAATTAAGTGTCCCAGAATACTCATTCTTTGCAATGTTGTCCATAGCTTTTCATGATCTACAAAATAGAAATCCTTTACATAGACAATAAAGCAAGGGTGAACATCTTTCTGATAGTCTTTGCTTTCAGCCAAGACCCAACTGATGTCAGCAATTATATCCTTCCTTCCACATACTCATCTGAATCTGGCTTGAACCTGTGACAGTTCCCAGTCAATGTTGCCGATTTTTTAAAAAATTATTATCTTTAATAAAACTTTACTTGCATGGGATATAAAAGACATTGTTCAATGATTTTCACATTCTATTGGGTCACCTCTCTTAGGAATGGGCTCAAATATGGATCTCTTCCAGTCAGTTGGCCAGGTAGTTGTCTTCTAAATTTCCTGGCATAGACGAGTGAATGACTCTAGTACCACAACAGTCAGTTGAAGCATTTCAATTTTTATTCCATCAATTGCTGGTACCTTGTTCTTTGCCAATGCCTTCAATGCACCTTGGACATCTTCCTTCAGGATCATTGGCTCTTGATCATATGCTACCTTTTGGAATGGTTGACCACTGACCATTTAGTTTTGGTACAGTGATTCTGTGTAGTCCTTTCAACTTTTTTTGATGTTACGAATCGGGCTGTGAACCTTAAGGTCAGC
>NW_006423097.1:0-1472 GCF_000296735.1 Chrysochloris asiatica | reverse complement strand
TTTTTTTTTTTTTTTTCCACCTGTATCTCTGGTTCTCTTTTTTTGGTCTTAGAGGTTTATAGGTTTGTTTTCTTGGAATACTTCCATATCTGGGCTCAGTCTAGGCAATATCATCATGTATGTTAGTCACAGGTTGTTGTCTACTATTATTGATTCTCTGTCCAGAGAATGCCCTTTAGTATTTTTTGTAAGGTTGGTTGGTTTTTACAAATTCTTCTAATTTCTGTTTATCTGAAAATGACCTAATTTTGCCATCCTATTTGATGGGACCGTATTGTTTGCTATAGGATACTTGGTTGGCCTTTTTCTTGCTTTCTTTCAGTTTTATATATGTCATTCCATTGTCTTCTTGAATGAGTGGTTTCTGCTGAGAAATCAGAGCTTAGTCATATTAATTCTGCTTTGTAGGTAACTTTGTTTTTCTTGAGCTGCTTTCAGGATTCTTTCCTTGTGTTTGGTTTTGAAAAGTTTGATTATAATATGTATTGGTGTTTTCCCTTCAGGGTCTGTCCTGTTTGGAATTCACTCAACTTCTTGAATGGCTATTTCTTGCCTTTCATGATATTAGGGAGGTTTTTTTCCCAACAACTCTTAGACAGCGTGAGAGTTTTTTTGTTTGTTTGTTTGTTTTTTGTCTCTTCCTGTTCTGGAATTCCAACCACAGGTAAGTTATTCCTCTTAGTAGTGTCCCATATAAATAAATGGCAAACTCTCTTCAGATTTTTGTTGTTGTTCTTTTGTGCTGAGTGTTCCTCTAGCAAATGAATATTGAGAGATTTTTCCTCAAACTCTGTACTACATTTGGCCTTCCATTGATCCATTTCTACTTGTTTGCCCTTTCAGTGTACCATCTATTTCTGAAGTCTTGGTATTAATCTTCTGGCTTTCTGACTGCTGGTTTTGTATGGTTCCCATTCATTTTATTTTGTCAGTTTCTTTACTGAATTCTAAAGTTTTGTCCGTGTTTTTCTTGATTTCATCTGCAGTTTTCTCTATTATTCTTTCAAGCCATTGAAGTGGCCTTGTTGACATATATTTAAATTCCTTATCAGGTAGTTCCAATACCATTTCAGGTGTTATATTTTCTGACTGTGTTTTGGTCATTTGTTTGAGGCACTCTGTCTTGTTTCTTTGTGTAAAGTGAAATTGTTGTCTATGAGATACTGTTGTGTTATATTCATATTTGGTTGATGATTATGTATCAGTGTGTTCTCAGGCACTCACCACTTGTCTCCTGGTAGATGGGGTAGCAATAGAAGGTATGAACGCAGTTAATTCTCTGTTCACTGTGTATGTAACATATATCTGGGTAGATTCATGTCCCTGTGCCCCAGCGCCTGGTCCCAAGCAGAGCAGAGGCTGTGCAGGATGGGGTACCACTGGCTGCTGAGTTGGGTGGGGAGCTGGCCTTGTCCCCAGGTACCAGGAGGGCATTTGGGAACAAGGGAAAATCATACCCCCTTGTGACCAAC
>NW_006423096.1:0-1484 GCF_000296735.1 Chrysochloris asiatica | reverse complement strand
TCTGCTATTCATAAGGTTTTCAGTGACTAAATATTCAGAAGTAGTTCATCACTCCTTCTTCCTAGTCTGTTTTCATCTGGAAGCTCATCTGAGACCTGTCCACCATGGGTGACCGTGCTTGTTATTTAAAGTACCAGTGGCATAGGTTTCAGAATCACAGCAACTCACAAGCCACCACAGTATGACAAACTGACAGATGAGTGGTGGCCAAAAGGCACATAGTCAGTGCAAAATAAATAGTCATATTGTCAATTTTCAATGTCATTGTTGCATTTATGAACTCTGAATTGCTCTGACTTCCATTTCATCCATAATGATAAACTTCTTGAAGACAAGATTGTGCCTGGTTTTCTGTATCCTCAAAAGTCTAGTCTAGAGCCTTCCCTAGAAAGTATGTTCAATATTGGATGATTGCATGAATTATCAGTAAGAATTCAATAATTGCTAATCTTGAAAATGAACTTATCCGATGCTTTCCATGGAGCTGTTTTCATGAGGAAAAGAGAAAAGTGTGGAAACCATGGACCTACAAGAACGAAGTGGGTGCTGCCAGTGGGAAGAAAGGGACTCAGATGTCAATCATATTGTCTGCATGAACTCTGTGTTATTAGATCTCAAGACTACTTCGTTTATTTTGTAAATGTTGATATAGCAGGCTTACAATATAGAAAAAAATAGTTCTATCCCTACACAGTAAATTCCAGATGGATTAAATATTGAAGTGCTAAAAGTAAACCCAAATAACTAGTTGCTGTCAAGTTGATTCCAACTTATGGAGTGCTGATGTGTGTTAGAGAAGAACCAAGCTCCATCAGGTTTTTAATGGATGTGACTTTTCAGAACTACATCACCAGGCATTTCTTCTGAGGTGCTTCTGGGTGGACTTTTGGTTTTGGATAGCAGCTGGACATTTAACCATTTGTGTCACTCAAGAACTACATGGGGGAAAAAGCCAAAAAATAATTTGGGATTAGTATGTGACTTTGGAACAACATTTTCTAAGCACGTCACCAAAGAAAGAATAAATTTAAAAAATCTAACCTAGTAAGAATAAGAAAAATAATCTATCTAAAAATGAACAAAAAAAGAACATAACAAATTGGAATAATATTTTTCAAAATGTATGAGTAAGTGTTAATATGCTCAATATAGAAGGAACTCCAGTGATATGGAAAATAAACAGATCACTAGAAAAGTGTTAATTTGATGGCCACACATGGAAATCATTTCATCAAGGAGTGTCAAGGAGTGATGGGCTTACCTGGCAGTCAGGATCGAGATCTTTCTGATTCAGGCTTGCTGTACTCTCCATTCTTCTTGATCAATTTCACGCTTTTACTTTACTTGCAGACACAAAAATTCTTGATCAGAAAGCAGAAATCACAATGATTTTCCTTTGAGTTTTTGAGTGAGTCAGCAAAAAATTGTTCCACGGATGTTTTAGACATTTTTTATGAGGCAATGAGATGAATGAAGTAGAAAAA
>NW_006423095.1:0-1540 GCF_000296735.1 Chrysochloris asiatica | reverse complement strand
CGCAGACCTTGTGGTTTGCAGTCCTGTGCTTATTGTATGGTGGCACTGTTCTCTGATGGGTAAATGTTTGGTGCTTCCAGCAAGGGTACCTTTCTTGCTGTTCTGGCCTGTTTTCTGTGCCTCCTCATCTCATCCCCTGATCCTTCAGCTGGGGTGGGCCTCTAGCTCTCTGGCCTGTGTATGTCTGTAGTTGACCAGTTAGAGATTCTGGACACCTCCCCTAGTTACACATAGTTCTGTGATAGTACTGGTCACATTGCAGTGTGTTTCTGTGCTCATCTCTATCACTGAGCTATGAGCTAGCTCACTGAGGATGAAGACCCTACTTGGCTTACTCATTCACTCAGCAGGTATTTCCTGACTGCTTATGCTCAGTGCCCAGCACTGTTCAAGGGACTGAAGAGTTAGAAGAAGATCAAACTCCCAGCCTTAGGAAGTGTCCATTTTAGTTGGGGGAGGCCTGCATAAAACAAACCAATTATTAGTGTTAGTCACAGTGAAGAACAATAAGGAAGAATATGGAGAAGGTTGGGGAAGAATGATGAGGACTGCTATGTAGTCAGTGTGGTCCAAGGAGTTCTCTCTGAGCAGAGGTCTGAATGAAGTGAGGGAGTGAGAGTGTAGTATCCAGGGTTTGGATAGGGAACACTCCAGGCCCAGGGAAGCAAGCAATGTGTAAAGGGCATGAGGCTGGTGCAAGCTTAGCAAGTCAGGAACAGTAGCATAGTGGATGGAGGAGGAGTGAGGTAGCCAGGAGCCAAAGGCTTTAGAGCCCAGCAGACTGAGGGAGGGACCTACTAGGGTTTTCAGAAGGGGACTGGCTGACTCCTGGGAAGGTACTCTGGCTGTTGTGTGGAGAATAGATGGTGGTGGATACAAAGTGGAATAAAGCATTGAACCGCAAGGTCGGTTTGAACTTCAAAGTTGGTAGTTCAAACTCACCAGCCACTCCTCAGAAACGCTATGCAGGGTCACTGTGTATTGGAATCCACTCCATAGCGCTTACCAATGAAAAGAATAAAGTATCTCTTCAGGTGTCTTCTTCCTCAACCCACCATAGATTTGTTCTGCATATAATTAACCTCAAATAAATGGAATCATATGGTATCTACTCTTTTGTGCTTAACTTATTTTGCTTAACACTATGTTAAAAATAATACTTCACATCATGTTATAAATAAAGCTATTGCAAGTATTGCAATTGATTCCTCTACTGTACAGTTTTCTACTTAAATTGCTTTAAGTAAATTATACAGATAGAAAGACATTCAAATCACGTGTATCAATTTTTCATAAAGTGAACATGCACACATAACTAGTATCCCCTCACAATATATCAAAAGGAGTGGTTTGGAAGCCCCCTTGAAGTCCCCTCCCCCTAGGCGTGATCCTGCCTTCTAACGCCAAAGTCTTCGAATAAGTCTCGAAGGACTTTGTGTTGAACTAATTAGACACAATTAGAACTCTAGCTACCAAGGAATCAGGAAGGTTAAAACTGCATTTCCCACACTCCTTTGCAGTTAGAGTTCTAATTTTGTCT
>NW_006423094.1:0-1542 GCF_000296735.1 Chrysochloris asiatica | reverse complement strand
AAGATGAGGCTTTCTGCTCCCGTAAAGATTTACAGCCTCGGAAACCCTGTACAGGGTCGCTATGAGTTGGAACCGACTCCATGGCACATAACAATAACAAATATGTATATATACATAAGAAGTTTTCATCATTTTGCTTGTTGTATGCTCCACCACTTTCATGGTTGTGTTTGCAGGAAAGGTAAACTCTTGTGTACCAATATTCTCTTTCACACTCTTATATGTCTATGGTGGTGGTGGTGGTGTGCTGTGGTGTCCATCCCTGGAACTGCTGGTAGTTTCGAACTGCTGACCTAAGGTTAACAGCCCAACTTGTAACCACTACGCTACCAGAGCTCCTTTATATATCTATAAATAGACAGAAATATACAAGAGTGATGAATGGGACAAAATCAAAGGGATGGCATGTACTTAAGGACAAAGGTGAGAAGCGATGGGCAGATGGGTAGACTGGAAATAAGGAAGCACAGGGCGGAAGCGGGATAACTGTAGTTGCATGGAGGGGACTGCAATCATTGAGATGAACCAAAGCGTATGACTGTTGAATGTCAAACAGATGATCTCTTCTGTAACCCTCACTCAATTCACAATAAAAAAGAATAAAGTTGTGATAAACATTGGTGTGCATGAAAAAAAAAAAAGATGTGAGACAGTTCATTGCAGATTAGTAAGCACAAGTAAGCCCGCATTTACCTTGCTTGCTGGGTACTCTGTTACCTATTAGGGATTGTTAGTTTGAAAGGTGGCTTTGGTTCTCTAGGAAGGTGCCGTGGGGTTGGGAGAGAGACAGATGCCAACCAGCCAAACCAAGCAGCAGAATCTTTGACATGGTGAAAATGGGACAGTGTTCACTGCAGATTAGTAAACCAAGGGCAGCTTGTGCTTACCTGGCTTACACTGTGTGGCAGTCTGCTTCTGGAAAGCTTTACAGCCTTGGAACCCAAACCCTAGGGGGTGGGGAGGGGGGGCAGCAGTTCTAGTCACAAGCCAGAAACAGCTCAGTGGCAGCGGGCTTTTAATGTTAATTACTTGGTTCCTACAGATGTGGGTGCCATGAGAGTTCTGAGGTTGTTGTTGTTAAGTGCCATTGTAAGAATCTGAAAATACTTAGATATGGTTTACAATACCTCTTCTTCCACTAAGTAGCTGTGTGACCGTGTGTCGGTATATAACCTCTCTGAGAGTCTGTTTCCTTCTCTGTAAAATGGTGATTCTGTACTTAACCTCAATCTTTATGTGAGGACTTAGTCCATTGTTGTATGCTGTTGAGTTGATTCAGACACAGAACAGTCCTACACAGAACAGAGTAGAACTGCCCCATAGGGGTTCCTAGGTTGCAATCTTTAGAGAACAGATCACCAGGTCGATTTTCTCCCACAGAGCCTCTGTTAACAACCTAGCACTGAATTAGTGCACCACTATGAAGGAACTCTGGTAGCGTTGTGGTTACGAATCGGGCTGCGAACCACAAGGTCAGCAGTTCGAAACTACCAGCTGTTCCGCGGGAGAAAGATGAGGCTTTCTGCTCCCGTAAAGATTTAC
>NW_006423093.1:0-1542 GCF_000296735.1 Chrysochloris asiatica | reverse complement strand
TTGTAACCTGTTAATCTCCCTAGTGGGGAGCACAGCGGCACTATTGGATGAGCACTTGACCATTCAAGCCCACCAGCTGCTCCCTGGGAGAAAGATGAGGCTTTCTATCCCACCAAAGATTTACTGCCTTGTAAGTGGTATACAGACTGAGCATGAGTTGGAGGCAACTGAATGGCACTTAACAACAACTTTCCTAATAAACCCCATAACTGTGAGTACTGTCTGAGTTCTTTGTGGCCATTGCAATGAATTCTCAAACCCAGAAGAGCAGTAGAGAGTGCGGCGAGAGGGATGGTTTAATCAGAACTGGTTAAGAAGGTTGGAGGGTGAAAGCATGTCTGACCTCCTTCTTATAGAAATCAGTCTTCTTGGGCTGACCTTGAGGATAGTGATATTCTCGCCTGCCACTTGTGAAGTTAGAGGTCAGGAGTCGTCTTCACAATTGGTAATGCTTGGCTGTAGTTACCATTTGTAAACAAGTCCAAAGCAAGGGAACAAAGAGACCAGATAACAAAAGGGTGTCAAGCTAATTCCCTATGTTGTTGTTGTGGTTACGTTAAGTGAGTCAGTTCCGACTCATAGTGTACAGGGTTTCCAAGGTTGTAAGTCTTTACAGGAGCAGAAAGCCTCATCTTTCTCCTGTGGAATGACTGGTAGTCTCGAACTGCTGACCTTGCAGTTCACAGCCTTATTCGTAACCACTAGTTGGGTTAAAGTCCTTAGGGGCAAATGCCACTTGATGCACAAATACCTCATGTTAATTTTTCCTGTTAATCTGTCAGTAGAACCTAGTTAGGATTATTAGTTTTAAACTCAGATTGCTTATGATTTGGGAGTTGATTTGTATTTCTCATAGTAGAAGTTGAGCTAGAGGAATAGAAGATGCTTCAGTGAAATATAGCATCTTAATCTCCTTCACATTGGGTTGAAATTTAAACACACAGTCAAGGAGTCTCACAGGGACCTGAGAACAGTGTGCCATGTCTTACATATGCATTTGGGTCTGATGCTAGTGTGTAAGACCTAAATTAAATGTAAATCTCCCATATAGAAAAACAGGTAGCAAAATGACAGATGCAAATCCTCAGTATTACATTAAATACAAAGGAATCAAGCTCTGTAATTAAAAGGCAGAGATTTTCAGGATGAAGAAAAAAAGCCAGGATAGAACTACATGCCATTTACATTTCCAAATGAAATGTGCAGAATAGGTAAATCCATAGAAATAATAGAAGGTAAATGAGTGGTTTCCAGGGGCAAAGTACAGGGAAGGAATGGAGAGCGGTGGGTTATGGACATGGATTTGGAGGTGATGGAAATGTTCTGGAATTATATAGTGATAACCGTTGTGCTACTTTATGAATATACCACTGGGTTATATCCTTGAAATAGGGTAGAGTAAAAAATGCATAAGCCATTTAAGAGAAAAAAAGAAAAGAAAAGAAAGAGACCCAGGATAAGGAAAGCACTGCTTAAGCAGAAGAACAAGATTGGAGGTTTCTCACTCCCGATTTCAAAATTTACTACATGGCCACAGTGGTT
>NW_006423092.1:0-1542 GCF_000296735.1 Chrysochloris asiatica | reverse complement strand
GTATGTATGTATATATTGTTGTTGTTAAGTGCTGTCACATTAGCTCTGATTCATAGCGACCCTGTACAGGGTTTCCGAGGAGCAGCTGGCGAGTTTGAGCCACTGACCTTACAGTTCAAACTGACCTTGTGGTTGGCTCCTTATATATAATGTATTATATTAGACAAATCTGCTGCACAAGAACTCTTTAATTGTTTGACAGCAAAGATGTCAGTTTGAGGAGTAAGGTATGCCTGACCCAAGTCATGGTATTTTCAATTACCACATATATATGTGAAAGTTGGACAACGAATAAGGAAGACAGTAGAAGAATTGATGCATTTGAGCTATAGTGTTGAAAAAGAATATTGAAAGTGCCAGAAGAACAAACAAATCTGTGTTGGAAGAAGTACAACCAGAATGTTCCTTAAAAACCAAGATGACCAGACTCGGTCTCTAATACTTCAGACATATTATTAGAAGGGACCAGTCCCTGAGAAAGACATCTTGCTTGATGAAATGGAAGGTTAGCGAAAAAGAGGGAGACCCTCAATGAGATGGATTGGCACAGTGACATCAGCAATGGGCTCAAGAGTAACAACTATTATGAGAATGGTGCAGGACTGGGCAATGTTTCATTCTGTTGTGCATAGGGTCACTATGAATCGGAAACAACTCAACTGCACTCAACAACAACGACATGTATATGTGCGTATAGGTCCAAAAGTATTGCTACAAAATCATAGAAGTCTTTATTAAACAAAAACTGCTAAGAGTCCTGGTGTGGCTCTGTGGGGCAATGCACCAGACTGAAAAGCTAGTTGAGCTGCCAGGTCGGTGGTTCAAACCCACTAGCTGCTCCTTGGAAACCCTATACAGGGTCGCTATGGGTCGGAATTGATTCTAGGGCACTCAACAACAGCAAGTAAGATGTGAAGCTATTGTTTCTCAACATATCCTCCATTGAGGTCTGTATATTTCAGACAGTGGTTTTCCATCTCTCTAAACCTTCCCTGAAGAATTCTTCACTCTTAAATTTACACCATGACAAAATGACAGTTTCAGCATACACCAGGAGCTCAAATTGTGTTCCTTTTCAAAACTCTTTTAGTTTGGGGATCAAAAAGAAGTCATAAGGAGCAAGATCAGGGTTACGGGGTAAATGGATAGTTTCCCAATGAAATTCTCAGAGGACAGCCCTTGCTACCCTCGAAGAATGATGTGGGGGAGGGGACCCTCAGTATAACTTTCCTGGCCTTTTCCAACCCAGTTTTCCTGCTTTCTTAAAACATACTCCTAATAAGTTCCTGTGGAGTCCTGGTGTGGCACTGTGGGCTAATGTGTCAGACTGAAAAGTCATTTGAACTGCAAGATCAGTAGTTCAAGCTCACCAGTTGCTCCTTGGAAACCCTATACAGGGTCACTATGGGTTGGACAACTCGATGGCACTTAACAACAACAATATGCTCCTGTAATCACCCTGTGAACTTTGAGAAAAATCTCTCAAAATTATCCTTTTGGAATCCCAAAGAACAGATGCCATAACCTTCTGAGATGACCTCT
>NW_006423091.1:0-1542 GCF_000296735.1 Chrysochloris asiatica | reverse complement strand
CAAGGTTCGCCTTTTGGCACTTTCTGGAATTAAGAAATTAGATATTTGAAATATATATTTTTAATCTGAGTTTGGATAATCAATGTATGCAGAACTCACAATAGGGAACACTAGAAGTATATTTATAATTTTAACTCATCTGATACTGTCTCCTAGAGAACTATGGGGAGACCAAGTATGGTGCTGTGGTATAAGCACTGGGCCAGAACTGACTTGATGACACTTAACAGAACTGACTTGATGACATTTAACAACAACACGCATTGGAGAACCTTCTGAGGGGAGTCCCTTAAGATGTTTCCTGAGGAGGGAAACTTGGAAGTTGAATCACAAATTTGAATAATTTACATCTGGGGAATTGTGTGCAGTGGGTGGGGCGGGGTGCTGAGGAAAAACGTGGATTACAAGGTTCAGTCCAAGGGTACATTCTCTACTGAGCCTGTGCCATGAGGTTCCTTGGAGTAAGTACATCTGTTCTTTTGCACCTGTGCTGGAATTATCTTCATACATGCCTCTGTTGCCCCCACATCCTTTGTACCTGCACCTGTTCCTAATGTTCTGTGTGCTTCTCCCAATGCTGCCAGAGAACATGTACATATGCACAACACTATGAGGCAGTGCGAGCGCCCTTACCTTCAGACTTGTTCTGTGCACGCACGGGCTCATTCATAGAGCACCAGTTCAAAAGATGCATCCTAGCAACAGGCCCAATAGTGCATGCCTCAGACTTTGCCATCTCAAACCCAAAACCTGAATCCTTGTCTTGGAATCTAGTCCTACTCTAGAGCCAACACTCAACAATTGCTTTGATTGGTAGTTTTCTGGCCAGGCTGGTCTCCTGGCCACAGCCCCCTGCCCTGGAAGCTGAGGTTCTGCCAAGGGTGCTCTAACTGCTTGAAGGTATCACAGCACTCCCATCGGCTTCCCTGGGCACAGCACTCCCTGAGGCTCCCTAGCTGTGCCTGCTGCTGCCAGAAGTGAGAACCTCAAGAAATCCCAGAAGAATCAAGTCATTTTCCACTAGTGCTTTGTCTGTTCCCCTTGGAGAGGAAAGCCCGTGATTCCCATAGACCCTAGTGAACTTCCTGGATCCAACTCCTCCAGATGGTCATGTGGCCCCCAGAAGAAGCTACGCCTGTGCATGTCTAACTACAAGGTGTCTCACAGCTCAGCCAGCATAGTGAGAAAAGATTGTCTTCTTGGCACTGGGGCAGGTAGTCATCTCTCAGTGTTCCACTCACTAATTGAAATCCACACAAGATTACATCACTTATTGTAATTTCTTCCTGTGTTTCCATGCCTCGTTCTTTCCTAAATTCTCTGACCTTGATTTTGGGTAATTGCTGCCCTTCTGATCTCAAATGGTTCATTATTCAAATGTGTGAATACATCCCTAGTGCTATGAGTATGCTTTTAAACTGCGGAGAGCCATTTTAACTTCCGCTGTTTGACACAGGCCTGGTGGGAGGAGAAACATCATGAAAAGCAGATGACTCTCTGAAGAGGCATCCTCTATCTCCTCTAGGATAATTCTGAATTCAC
>NW_006423090.1:0-1542 GCF_000296735.1 Chrysochloris asiatica | reverse complement strand
GTATGTAATACTTCTCTTTTCCTTAGCTGCTTTCAGGAGTGTCTCCTTATCTTTGATTTTGGAGAGCTTGATTATGATATGTCTTAGTGATTTTCTTTTGGGTTCTATCCTTCCTGGGCTTTGTTAAGCTTCTTGAATGTTTTTCTTTTCACTTTTACGGATGTTAGAGAAATTTTCTTTCAACAGTTCTTCAACTACGTTCTCTGTGGACTTGTGTGATTCTTCCTCTTCTGGAATGCCAGTAATTCTTAAGTTATTCCTCTTCATGTTGTCCAACATGAATCTTAGAACTTCTTCAGATATCCTTTTATCTCTTTGCTCTTCTATCTTAGTGGTATTGAGAGATTTGTCTTACAGCTCACTCTTTCTGCTTTCCATCTCTTCTATTCTACTTCTTTGTCCTTTCAGAGTATTGTCTATTTCTGATATTCTATTATTGATCATTTGGACCTCTTTCTATATTTTTGGAATTATTTCCATTGCTATATCTATCTTATTTGATTGCTCCTGTAGTGCTTTCCTGACTTCCACCTTCTTTTTCTCACTCCTTTGTAAAGTGTTTTGAAACATTTTATAATCATTTTTCTGAATTCCTTCTCAGGCATTTCCAAGGCTTGCCCTCCTTCTGGAATGGAGTTTAAATCTACCTCTAGGTCATTTGTCTCAGACATTGTGTCTTGTTTCTGCACATGTGCTGATATGGTCATCTGCTTTTGCTTCTTGGGCATGTTTAGTGTTTATCTGTGGCCTTAATACTTAATTGAGTATGTGTTTTGGTAATTTTTATGCTTTCTGATTGCTTCTAGGTAGATTAGATCAGGATGTGGGCTTCCCTTTTAATTCTTCTTATTGCTGAAGTCAGAGTAGCTTTCACAGGTTTTGTCTGCCTCCCTGGGTATTGGTTCTTACCTGGGTTTTGGTGTTTTATAGATTGTTATTGTAGCCTGAGTATATGGCAGCAATTGCTGACACTTCTTGAGTAATATAGGTAGATAAAGAGTCCCCAAACATAGAGGTAGGAGCATAAAATAGCAAAACAACACCAGCAAAAAACTAAACTAAACTAAACTAAAACCTCAAAAAACAACAACTAAACAAAACTAGACTGAATACCGCAGTCTATAATCACAGAAAAGGGAGAGGAAGGAAAGAAGAAAGGAAAGAAAAAAAAAAATATCTGTAGCCTAATATGAGTATGACTTTAATGTCCTTTCTTTAGCTTCTTGCTCTCTAAGCTGACTGAGAGATTTCAAGATGTCACTGTTGGTTGTTATGCTAAACCTCAGGTTTTAATTTAATTTTTGGCCTATTTTGTTTTTAAACTCTCCTTCCCTCACTACAGCCCTGTCCTGACCTTTCCTCTATTAAAAAAAAAAACAAAACAAAACAAAAAAAACCAATGTTCAGGGACTTCTCTTGGGCTGAGTATCTGTGTGCATATGTGGCAGAAGAACCCACCAGTGGTTAGAGTTGGGGGTTTCCACTTGCTCATGCACCCCTTCTAATCACCAGAATAAAGGTGCGTAAACAGTAAGGGGGGGG
>NW_006423089.1:0-1542 GCF_000296735.1 Chrysochloris asiatica | reverse complement strand
CGCTTTATTCTCTACTCTAGTCCTCTGTGGCCATGTCACTGCCTCTGTGGCCAGGAGTCCCCGGGTATTGCTATAACTGCTGGCCATCCAGGTCTTCACCCAGGTTCACAGGAGTCTATTGAATGTGTTCGGACTCAGATTCCCAACTTCATTGCTGTTTTGTCCCCCTCTTCCCCTTATTGGTGGCCAACGTGGTCACTAGCCAGACCACATGCCTACTTGTGTATTCTCCTTGAGATTTGCTCTGAGGGGAACTTACCACTTGCCTTGATGGCTCCTGGGCGAACAGCTTACTTATTCTTGTAGCAATCAATCATATTGCCATTATTGTTTCTGATTTTTTCTGCTGGTATTTATTCACGAAGTATCTTTTGTTCTTCCAACTGCTCCAGGCTGGTCTACTCATCCTTTCCAGTGGAAATTTTCCACCTCAGACAATTCTGGATGGCATTCTGGTTGCCACATATGGTATTATACAATGCAAAAGCTCCATAGAAGGTCTCTTTCACTGGGCGATTTCTAGCCCCCTTTAAGGTATTCCAATCAGTTATAGGCTGAAGACGGACTTACAAGCTTTCTATTGTGATGTTTCTGGCTATTCCTTTTCCCCACTACCCCTCAAGTGTCTATTTTACAATCGTCGGCAAGGGAAATCAAGATTCAAAAGACAGCCAAGCATCTTAACATTGTTGTTGTTAGTGCCATCGAGTCGGTATCAACCCATAGCGACCCTGAACAGCGTTTCCGAGGCTGTAAATCTTTACGGGAGCAGAAAACTTCATCTTTCTCGCGCGGAGCAGCTGATAATTTTGAACTGCTGACCTTGCAGTTCACAGCCCAATTCGTAACCACTACGCTACCAGAGCTCCTTATCTTAACATTATTCCCCTCTTTTACCCTTTATGCCTCAATCCCTGTATCCCAAAGCACTGTTATTCTAAGGTTGTGCATACATCATCATTTACCTCTGTCCCACTTAGCCCATGCAAAACTGTTCTTCCATCCACCTTGTTCTTCTATTCCCCTCCCCCTTCTTGTATATTGCCGCCATCCTCTACTCCAGCACCCAAGCTTTCCTGTGTCTATTCCCTAACCTGTGCTCTATCTTCCCCTTTCCTTCTCACCTCCTCTCATCCCACACATCCCGGTTAGTTGTTGTTTTTTCCCCCTTTTGGGTGGAGTTTGTTTCCTAATCTTTTACACTAATGGTCTTAAGCAGTATTTCTCCTTTTGTGATTGACTAATTTCACTCAGCATAATGTCCTCAAGGTTCATCCATGTTATGCTTGCAGATTCTTTGTTGTTCTTCAAAGTAACATAGTATTCCATTGTGTGTATGTACCAGTTTGTTTATCCATTCTTCAGTTGATGGGCATTTAGCTCTCCATCTTTTTGCTATTGTAATTAGTGCTGCTATGAACATTGGTGTGCATGTATCTACTCACGTTATGGCTCATATTTCTTGTGGGTAAATACCAAGTAGTGGAATTGCTGGATCATAAGGTATTTCTATTTCCTTCTGAGGAAGTGCCATATTGCTTT
>NW_006423088.1:0-1423 GCF_000296735.1 Chrysochloris asiatica | reverse complement strand
GTACCCACTCGATGGCACCTAACAACAATAACAACAACTCTCAAACACTCTAAAGAGGTCGAGTGCAGCAGATTTAATGCAATATGTCATTTGATTTCTTGACTGTTGATTCCATAAATGTTGATGGTTGATCCAAGCAAAATGAAGTCTTTGATGACCTCAAACTTTTCTTCATTTATTTTGATGTTATTTATTGGTCTGGTAGTAAGGATTTTTATTTCTTTACTTTGTGGTGCAACCCATACCAAAGACTGTGATCTTTGATTTTCAACTGTGGAAAGAGGTGGTGGAAGAGCTCCATATCACCAGTTAAAACAAGGCCAGGGACAGTCTGTATAACAGACCATCAATTGCTCATATTCAAGTTCAAACTGAAACTGAGGACAATTAAAACAAGTCCGCAAGAACCTAAATATATCCTTGAACACATCCCGTCTGAATTTAGAGATCATCTAAAGAACAAATAACCAGAAGAATTGTGGGATGACATCACAAGCATCAAATGGTAAGAAAGTAAAAGGACATTAAGAAGACAAGGAAGAAGGAAAAGATCAAAATGGATATCAGAAGAGAATCTGTAACTTGCTAATCAGCATAGAGATGCTAAAGCAAATGGAAGAAATGAGGAGGTAAAAGAGCTAAACAGAAAATTTCCAAGGGCAGCTCAAGAAGACAAAGTCACATATTATAATGATGTGTGCAACAATGTGTAGCTAAAAAACCAAAGGGAAGAACATGCTCAGCATTCCTCAAACTTTAAGAACTGAGGAAAAAATTTAGCCTCAACTTGTGATAGTGAAGGATTCTATGGGCAAGTTATTGAATGATTTGGAAAGCGTCCATAGAAGATAGAATAAATACACAGAGTCACTGTATCAAAAAGAAATGGTTAATGTTTGACCATTTCAAGAAACAGCATGTAACAGTGGACTGAAAGAATAAGTCCATGGTGCACTGAAGGCTTTGGCAAAGAACAAGGATCCAGGAATTGACAGAATACAAATTGAAATCTTTCAACAAACTGATGCAGCTCCAGAGACTCTCACTCATTTATGTCAAGAAATTTTGTAGACAGCTACCTTCCCAGTTGATTGGAAGAGAGCCATATTTGTGACCATTCCAAAGAGAGGTGACCCAAATGAGTGCAGAAATTATCAGTTAATATCACTAATAGCACATGCAAGTAAAATTTTGCCAAAGATATTTCAAAAAATGACTGTAAGAGCACATTTACAGGAAATTGCAGGAGGTTCAAGCCAGACTTAGATGAAGACATGGGACGAGAGCTTTCATTGCTGAGTTAGACGGTTCTTGTCTGAAAGCAGAGAGTACTAGAAAGATGTTTATCTGTGCTTTATTGACTATGCAAAGGCCTTAGACTGTGTGGATCAAGACAAGCTTTGGACAGGACAGCATTGTGGAG
>NW_006423087.1:0-1543 GCF_000296735.1 Chrysochloris asiatica | reverse complement strand
ATTGTTTCCTCCGGACATTATGTCCAAAGTAGGAGAGACGAAGCTTAGCCATCCTGGCCTCCAAGGAGCACTCTGGCTGCACTTCTTCCAAAACATGTACGTATATAATTACTAATTTCCCATAAAACATATAAGAGTTCTTTTTCTTAGCTTTTTTATAATATGCATTAGTTAAATATATTTTAAATGTATAGACACAAATATTTCTAATGCTTGAGTTATTTACTATGCAAATTCTGTTTTACTTGAATACTTATTTTTCATATACTCATAAATGACTCTGAGCAGGTTAGTTCATCATTTTTTTCTTAATTTATAAAATTCAATTCAAATTTGTAATGTACTCAAGCTGATACATGTTAAAAATAACTTTTTATTTCTGAGATTTCAGAGATAAATATTTACTTGGCTTGGACTTTAAATTGTTAATGATTTTCCAAAATCTTACTGTTTTTTAAATAAAAGAACATTTTAAAATGCAGATGGAGAAATCATCTATAGAATTGTAGAGCATTACGGCTGCTGGGTTTGAACTGCAAATGTTTTGGTTAGCTGCCAAGTACTTAACCACTGTACCACTAGAGCTTCTTATACTCTGGTTGTTGTTGTTGTTGTTGTTGTTGTGTGCCATCGAGTCGGTTCCGACCCATAGCGACCCGGTACAGGGTTTCTGAGGGTGTAAATCTTTACGGGAGTAGAAAGCCTCATCTTTCTCCCGCGGAGCAGCTGGTAGTTTCGAACCGCTGACCTTAAGGTTAAGGATAGTCATCTGTTAATTGGCAGAAAAAATATTATATTCATTCAGTGAATATTTACCAGTGAATATTTGCTGTGGGGTTAAGTTTTACTAGTGGAAACCCCATGTGTTTCAGAGTAGAATTGCACTACTTAGGATATTTAAAGGCTGGGACCTTTCAGAAATATACTATCAAGATTTTATTCCAGTCTTTTCCGGAACCTCCAACCTTTTGGTTATGACCTAAGTACTTAAAAACCTGCCTAAATCTATGGTGTGATAGACGAATATTTATGACAGGATTCCTTCAATAGTACTCTTCATGTTTAGGGAATTCTATGCTGCCTTAGCAAAGGAGAGACAGATTATTAATGAAACGAATTGCAAGCATGTTGCAGGACCGGTTAGCATTTCATTCTGTTGTACTTTGGGTCACTATGAGTTAGAACAGACTTAAAGGCACCTAACAACAATAACCACCAAATATAATGGACTAAATTAACCTCCATAATATAGCTTCATCTCTGATAGTCATGTTTTAAAGATATTTTTTCAATTTTGCTCAGTTGGAGAAATTGTACAGATCTGTTTTGGAAGAAGTGCAGCCAGAATGGTCCTTGGAGGCCAGGATGGCTAAGCTTCATCTCTCATATTTTGGACATATTGTCTGGAGGAAACAGTCACTGAAGAAGGATGTCATGCTGGGTAAGGCGGAGGGTCAGAGAAAAAGAGGAAGACCCCTAATGAGATGGATTGGCCAGGTGGCATCATTGATGGACTCAAGTGTGGCAGCGGTAGTGAGGTTGG
>NW_006423086.1:0-1490 GCF_000296735.1 Chrysochloris asiatica | reverse complement strand
GAAACTACCAGCCGCTCTGCGGGAGAAAGATGAGGCTTTCTACTCCCGTAAAGATTTACACCCTCGGAAACCCTGTACAGGATAGCTATGGGTCGGAACCGACTCGACAGCACTTAACAACAACAACAACCTGGGACTCCTAGTGCTCTTTTCTCCCAAGTAAGCATCAGATCTAACACTCTTACTCTTTTCATTAGCCATGGATCTCCATTCAGAATCTAATGACCAAAAGGAAGCCAGGGTTGCCTAGATGTGAAAGAAGGGATAAGCTACTTGTTTGAAGATGCCCAAGTCACCTCCGATCTTTAAAGATGGTGCCTCTGAATTAGGACTGAATCCAGTGATGGGCTTGTATAAATAAACTCACATTTTGGCTCTCTTTACTATACCTGTTTTATAAATAAACAAGAGATCAGTTCCAGAGTTAGCTGGGTTCTTGAAACATTCAATAATCAAGTGAATGACCTATGCTTTTAATTACTAGGGCTTTTAAGGTATGAGTTAAACAAATTAATTTTTTAAAATGCTATGTGTGTTTTTCCCTTTTGGTTTTCTAACTCCAAGTCTTTGCACATTTCATTATTTGAAATGTCTTCTGGAGTTGCCCTTTGGAATTTTCTGCTCTTTACCTCCTCATTTTTTCCATTTGCTTTAACATCTCTACACTGGAGAGCAAGTCTCTTCTGACATTCATTTTGGTCTTTTCCTTCTTTCTTGTCTTAATGACCTTTGGCTTTCTTCATGTAAGACAACATCCCACAACTCTTCTGGACTTTGGGTCATCAAATTTGTTCTTGAGATGATCTCTAAATTCAGGTGGAGTATGTTCAAGGTCATACTTTGGCTCTTGTGGACTTGTTTTAATTTTCTTCAGCTTCAGCCTGAACTTGTATATGAGTAACAGGTGGTCGGGGCTCCACAGTCTGTTCTTGGCCTTGTTTTTAACTGTCTCTTTCCACAGATATAGTCAATTTGATTTCTGTGTATTCCATCTGGTAAGGTCCATGTGTATAGTAGTAGTCTTTTATGTTGTTTAAAAAAAGGTATTTGCAATAAAGAAATAATGTTTTACAAAATTCTATCATGCGATCTCCAGCATTGTTTCTATCACTAAGGCCATATTTTCCAACTATTGATCCTTTTTCTTGGTTTACAATCTTTGTCTTCCAAGAATCCAACTCATGTTATTTTTAATAGCCTCACATGCATGTGAAAGTTGGGCAATGATAAGGAAGACGCCCACAGAAGAACTGACCCATCTGAGTTAAGTTAAAGTAGCATGGACTGCCAGAAAAACAAACAAATCTGTTTTGGAAGAAGTACAACCCGAATGCTCCTTATACTTTAGACATATTATCAGGAGGGACCAGACCCTAGAGAAGGACATCATGCTTGTTAAAGTGGAGGGTCAGTGAAAAACAGGAAGACCCCCAATGAGATGGCACAGTGTCAGCAGCAACGGGTTCAAGCATAACAGCAATTGTGAGGTT
>NW_006423085.1:0-1543 GCF_000296735.1 Chrysochloris asiatica | reverse complement strand
TATGTATATGTATATGTATAAGGAGCTCTGGTAGTGTAGTGGTTACGAATCGGGCTGCAAACCTTAATGTCAGCAGTTCAAAACTACCAGCCGCTCCGTGGGAGAAAGATAAGGCTTTCTGATCCCATAAAGATTTACAGTCTCGGAAACCCTGTACAGGGTCACTATGGGTCGAATTTGACTCGACGGCACTTAACAACAACAACAACATATATATGTTGTTGTTGTTGTTGTTATGTGCCATGGAGTCGGTTCCATATGTTGTTGTTGTTGTTGTTGTTATGTGCCATGGAGTCGGTTCCGACTTATAGCGATCCTGCACAGGGTTTCCAAGGCTGTTAATCTTTATGGGAGCAGAACGCCTCATCTTTCTCCCACGGAGCAGCTGGTAGTTTCAAACTCCTGACCTTGCAGTTCGCAGCCCAATTCGTAGCCACTACGCTATCAGAGCACCCTATATATATATATATATATATATACTATTATATATAACACTATAATATATATTATATATAATGTTATATATATATATATAATACTACATGTATAGAATATATGATACTATCCCAGCTAATCTGAGACAGCAAGCAGAGGTTGAGAAGCAGACATCATTAACACCTAGAGAGTTAGAAATCAGAAAATAGAAGGATAAGTACAGATTTACACAATTGCTTCACATTGTTGGAATTAATGCTTCAGGGACATCGATTCAGCAACAGGTAAATCAACAAGTATTTTGCTGCTTGGACCAAATGGGTCAGGCAAATCTCTACAGGTGCAAACTGTAGCTAACTGCCTTGATGTCCCTTTTGCAATCTGTGACTATATGACTTTGACTCAGGCTGACTATGTAGATGAAGATATTGAATCTGTGATTTCAAACTGCTCCAAGATGCCATCTATAATGTAGAAAAAGCACAACAAGGAACTGTCTTCCTGGATAAAGTAAGTAAGATTAGCAGGGTGCCAGGCATTCATCAGTTATGGGATGTAGGTGGAGAACGCGCTCAGCAATGCTTACTAAAACTACTAGAAGGTATGATAGTCAATGTTGCAGAAAAGAATTCTTGCAAGCCAATTGGAGAAATAGTACAAGTTGATACAACAAATTCTTGTTTGTTTCACTGGTGCTTTCAATGGTTTAGAGAGAGATCACCAGCAGGAGGGATTTGGGACATCATTTCATCTGGGAAAAGGCAAAAGGGCTGCAGCTGCTGCAGATGGTGCCAATCGAAATGAGGATCAAATACTCATCAAGACACTTCAGAAAAAGATGGATTATTATTGAGTCATGTGGATGCCAAAGAGCTCAATGAATCTGACATTAATTCCTGAGTTTGTGGGACAGTTACCTGTGGTTGTGCCTTTGCACAGCCTAGAGTGACAAAACATTTGTACAAATATTGAGTCACATAATGCCGTTATTTCTCAAAAACAGACCTTATTCAGCATAGATAAGGTTAGGCTATTATCTTTTATAATTAATGTGTGTTTTCTTGCTATTGGAATTTTGCATAGCTTAGCCTAATATATTACAAAAAAA
>NW_006423084.1:0-1543 GCF_000296735.1 Chrysochloris asiatica | reverse complement strand
CCAACCTCACTACCGCTGCCACACTTGAGTCCATCAATGATGCCACCTGGCCAATCCATCTCATTAGGGGTCTTCCTCTTTTTCTCTGACCCTCCGCCTTACCCAGCATGACATCCTTCTTCAGTGACTGTTTCCTCCAGACAATATGTCCAAAATATGAGAGATGAAGCTTAGCCATCCTGGCCTCCAAGGACCATTCTGGCTGCACTTCTTCCAAAACAGATCTGTACAATTTCTCCAACTGAGCAAAATTGAAAAAATATCTTTAAAACATGACTATCAGAGATGAAGCTATATTATGGAGGTTAATTTAGTCCATTATATTTGGTGGTTATTGTTGTTAGGTGCCTTTAAGTCTGTTCTAACTCATAGTGACCCAAAGTACAACAGAATGAAATGCTAACCGGTCCTGCAACATGCTTGCAATTCGTTTCATTAATAATCTGTCTCTCCTTTGCTAAGGCAGCATAGAATTCCCTAAACATGAAGAGTACTATTGAAGGAATCCTGTCATAAATATTCGTCTATCACACCATAGATTTAGGCAGGTTTTTAAGTACTTAGGTCATAACCAAAAGGTTGGAGGTTCCGGAAAAGACTGGAATAAAATCTTGATAGTATATTTCTGAAAGGTCCCAGCCTTTAAATATCCTAAGTAGTGCAATTCTACTCTGAAACACATGGGGTTTCCACTAGTAAAACTTAACCCCACAGCAAATATTCACTGGTAAATATTCACTGAATGAATATAATATTTTTTCTGCCAATTAACAGATGACTATCCTTAACCTTAAGGTCAGCGGTTCGAAACTACCAGCTGCTCCGCGGGAGAAAGATGAGGCTTTCTACTCCCGTAAAGATTTACACCCTCAGAAACCCTGTACCGGGTCGCTATGGGTCGGAACCGACTCGATGGCACACAACAACAACAACAACAACAACAACCAGAGTATAAGAAGCTCTAGTGGTACAGTGGTTAAGTACTTGGCAGTTAACCAAAACATTTGCAGTTCAAACCCAGCAGCCGTAATGCTCTACAATTCTATAGATGATTTCTCCATCTGCATTTTAAAATGTTCTTTTATTTAAAAAACAGTAAGATTTTGGAAAATCATTAACAATTTAAAGTCCAAGCCAAGTAAATATTTATCTCTGAAATCTCAGAAATAAAAAGTTATTTTTAACATGTATCAGCTTGAGTACATTACAAATTTGAATTGAATTTTATAAATTAAGAAAAAAATGATGAACTAACCTGCTCAGAGTCATTTATGAGTATATGAAAAATAAGTATTCAAGTAAAACAGAATTTGCATAGTAAATAACTCAAGCATTAGAAATATTTGTGTCTATACATTTAAAATATATTTAACTAATGCATATTATAAAAAAGCTAAGAAAAAGAACTCTTATATGTTTTATGGGAAATTAGTAATTATATACGTACATGTTTTGGAAGAAGTGCAGCCAGAGTGCTCCTTGGAGGCCAGGATGGCTAAGCTTCGTCTCTCCTACTTTGGACATAATGTCCGGAGGAAACAAT
>NW_006423083.1:0-1467 GCF_000296735.1 Chrysochloris asiatica | reverse complement strand
GTAATATGTATAGATGAGCGCCAATTACACAAAAGGGAAAACAAAGAGATGCAGTATACCTGTTGGCGACTATTTTGTGTGGAAAGAGATTAGAAGATCCTAGCAAGAAGCATGTAAGCATTATTGCAAAGATGTCAGTTTGAGGACTAAGGTATGCCTGGCTCAAGCCATGGTATTTTCAACCACCTTATATGCATGTGAAAGTTGAACAATGATAAGGAAGACCAGAGAAGAATTGATGCTTGGCTTATGTATTGGGTGGTGGATTCAGAAAGGCTTATTGTTAAAAATAAACAAGGTAAGAAATTTTAATAAAGGCCTTGCTTGGATTAATGATGAGAGTGAGTCATGAACCATGGATTATGACTAATCCAATTTCATGCACTTGAAGTCCTATTTTAAAAGTTAAAAAATATCAGATTGTGTGATTGGTATGTAATGTTGGGGGTTGGGAGAGAAGATCTAGTGTCACTCCAGTAATTACTGTCCCAACCCAACCACAGGGCCTGCATTTTGTGTCTATGTGAAGGAAGGCTTTCACTAATTGCCAAACACACATCCTTTTACTCCCTGGCCATAGCTGATTATTGGCTCCAGCCAAGAGAACAGACTTTACAGACACAGGAAAGCTATAAATGTTCAGAACATTTTGATAATAAAATTTAGGAAAATCTATCTCCTTCCTAATTTTGCATGCCCAGAACATTTGCATTTTTCCAGCTACATCTCTTTTTTGCATGAATATAGTCCAGCTTCTCAGTCCTCTACCTAACAAGTCCCTGAGTCTCACATGAGTAGGTTTGGCATAGCTGACAGAGAGAGGTCTCTGTTAAAAAGAGTTCTGGGTTGTATTTCCAGTTTTGCTTTTAATTGCTGAGTAACCAGAGGCAAATCCTTTCCCTTCCATGGCTTCAGTTCCCCAGCTTGGATTATGTACCTTTATCTTTATCTCAAAATTCTAATTTAGGTCTTCAGGTTAGAACCCCAATTCACCCCACTGTCATTGAGTCCATTCGAACTCATAGCTACCCTACTGGACAGAGCAGAACTGCTCTGTAGGGTTTCTGAGGCTTTAAATCTTTACAGATACAGGTTGTTTTATCTGTATCTTCTTCTCCCTTCGAGCAGTGGGTGGATTTGAATGTTGACTTTTCAGTTAACAGGCTAACAGTTAACCCACTGTGCCACCAGGGTGCCTTGGCTGGATTTCAGGCAAATGTATTTTGAAAGATAGCTACACAGATAAGAATCATTGTTCTTGTTGACTCTAAGTTTCATCCTCACGCATTTTATCTTACTCTAATGCTCTGGTAGCGTAGTGGTTACGAATCGGGCTGCAAACCTTAAGGTTAGCGGTTCGAAACTACCAGCCACTCCGCGGGAGAAAAATGAGGCTTTCTACTCCCGTAAAGATTTACACCCTCGGAAACCCTGTACAGGGTCGCTATGGGTCGGAACCGACTCGAC
>NW_006423082.1:0-1501 GCF_000296735.1 Chrysochloris asiatica | reverse complement strand
TGCCAGACAAGTCCAATATGTTCATACACAGAGAGCTACCTACATGGCAGATCAGTCCAACATATCCATGCACAGAGAGCTAGCTGCATGGCAGACTAGTCTAAAATGTCCATATACAGAGAGCTAGCTATATGGGAGAGTAGTGCAACATTTCCATATACAGAGTTGTAGCTACATAGCAGATGAGTCCAACGTGTCCATATACTGGGTGCTAACTACATGACAGAGTAGTCCTACGTGTCCCTATACAGAGTACTAGCTACATGGCAGACCAGTCCAACATGTCAGTACACTGAGAATTAGCTACACGACATATGAGTCCAACACGTGTATATATAGAGGACTAGCTACAAGGCAGATGAGTGCAATATATTCATACAGAGAGAGGTGACTACATGGCTGATGAGTCCAACATGTCCATATACTGAGAGTTAGCTACATGGAAGTTGAGTCCAACATGTGTATATAGAGAGAACTAGCTACAATGCAGAAGAGCCCAACATGTCCATACAGAGAGAGCTAGCTACTTTGCCGATGAGTCCAATATGTCCATATACAGAGAACTAGCTACATGGTAGACAAGTCCAATATGTTCATATATAGAGAACTACCTACAGGACAGATCAGTGAAACTTATCCATGCACAGAGAGGTAGCTACAGGGCAGATGAGTCCAAAATATCTATATACAGAGAGCTAGCTACATGGCAGATGACTCCAACATGTCCATATACTGAGAGTAAGTTTCATGGCACATCAGTCCAACATGTATATATATAGAGGGCTAGGAACAAGGCAGATGAGTACAAAATATTCATAGAGAGTGAGCTGGGTACATGGCTGATGAGTCAAACTAGTCCATATAGAGAGAGCTACCTACATGACAGATCAGTCCAACATTTCCATGCACAGAGAACTAGCTTCATGGAAGACAAGTCCACAATGTCCATATACACAGAGCTATCTTCGTGGCAGAGTAGTGCAACATTTCCATTTACAGAGTTCTAGCTACATAGAAGATGAGTCCAACATGTCCATATACTGAGAGCTAGCTATATGACACAATAGTCCAAGTTGTCCATATACAAAGTACTACCTACATGGCAGATGAGACCACATGTCCATATACTGAGTGTTAGCTACATGGCAGATGAGTCCAACATGTGTATATAAAGAGGACTAGCTACACGGAAGGTAAGTCTTACATGATCATATACTGAGAGCTAGCTACATGGCAGAGTAGTCCAACATGTCCATATACAGAGTACTAGATACACGGCTGATGAGTCCCAGATGTCCATATATTGAGAGTTAGCTACATGGCTGATGAGTCCGACATATGTATATGTAGAGTATTAGCTACAAGGCAGATGAGTCCAACATGTTCATACACAGACATCTGGCTACATTGCTGATTAGTCCAACATGTCCATATACTGAGAGCTAGCTACATGGCAGAGAATTCCAATATATTCATATAGAGAGAGCTACGTACATGGCAG
>NW_006423081.1:0-1468 GCF_000296735.1 Chrysochloris asiatica | reverse complement strand
TCTCATACTTTGGACACATTGTCCAGAGAGAACAGTCGCTGGAGAATGATGTCATGCTGGGTAAGGTGGAGGATCAGAGAAAAAGAGGAAGACCCTCAACGAGATGGATCAGCCAGGTGACATCATTGATGGTGTCAAGTGTGGCGGCAGTGGTGAGGTTGGCCCAGAATCAGACATTGTTTCGTTCTGCTATGCATGGGGTCGCTATGAGTCGGTTCGGACTCGATGGCACCTGACAAGCAACAAGCATATTTTGTTGGGTTACCTCTCTTTGGAAAGGGTAGAAGCATGGATGTTTTCCAACTGGTTGGCCAGGTAGCTAACTTCCAAATTTCTTAGCATAGACAAGTGAGTGACTCCACCACTGCTTCAGTTTATTGAAACTATTCAATTTTCCTTCCATGATTTCCTGAAGCCAATGCCTTCAGTGATGCTTGAACTTCCTCCTTCTATACCATTGATACTTAATCATATGCTACCTTTTAAAATGATTGAACATCGACCAATTCTGTTTGGGACAGTGACTCCTTTTATCTTCTTTTGATGCTTCCTGGACCATTCACTATTTTGCACATGTTGTTGTTGCTGAGTGCCATCAAGTCAGTTCCCACCCATAGTAACCCTGTATAGGGTTTCTGAGGAGTGGCTGGTAAGCTTGAACCTCTGACCTTGTGATTCAAACCAACTTTGCAGTCTCAGCGCCACACCAGAACTCCAATCCTGCAGTATTTCAAGTCAAGGCTTGGATTTTTTCTTCAGTTTTTCAGCTTGAGAAATGCTGAGTGTTTTCTTCCCTTTTTGTTTTCTAACTCCGTGTCTTTGCACAGTTCGTTATATTACTTAATTTTGTCTCCTCAAGCTCTCTTTTGAGATTTTTTGTTCAGTTCTTTTATATCCTCATTACTTTCAGTTGCTTTCGCTTTTGTATACTCAAGAGGAAGTTTCAGAGTTTCTTCTGACATCCATTTTGGTCTTTTCTTTCTTTCCTGTCTCTTTAATGACCTTGTGCTTTCTTCTTGTATGATGTTCTTGATGTCATCCATCTGTTCTTGAGGTGGCTCCTAACTTCAGGTGGTATATACTCAAGATCATACTTAAGTTCTTGTGGACTTGATATTGAGTTTCTCCATCATTTCTTCTCACATATGTAGTCAATTTGGTTCCTGTGTATTCTATCTGGTTAGATCCATGTGGATTATCACCTTTCCTGTTGTTGAAAAAACATAGTTGTAACGAATAAGTCTCTGGTCTTACTAGCAACCACTGCCCATCCTGAGCCAGCCTTGTTGCAGACCATGCAGATGTTCGAGGCCCTATAGGCCCGAGTGTAACAGATCTAGCCACTTGGCAGTTAATAGCAAATTGTTTTTCATCAAATTGTTTAGTCATATTTATTTAATTCCAAACATGAGCCCTGGATGTCCACAGAGAAATGCAATATTCCCTTAAGTTTCTAAGGTCAAGATTT
>NW_006423080.1:0-1545 GCF_000296735.1 Chrysochloris asiatica | reverse complement strand
TAGAATTCTTCTATTTCATCCTTACTGGCTTTAGTGGTTGGTGCATAAATTTGAATAATAGTGGTATTAACTGGGCTTTCCTGTAGGTGCATGGATATTATCCTGTCACAGACAGCATTGTACCTCATGAGTGATCTGGATATATTCTTTTTGACAACTAATGCAACACCATTCTTCTTCAATTTGTCATTTCTGGCATAGTAAACCATGTGGTCATCAGATTCAAAATGGCCAACACCAGTCCATTTCAGCTCACTAATGCTTAAGATATTGATGTCATGCGTTCCATTTCATTTTTGACAACTTCCTATTTTCCCTGATTCATGCTTTGTACATTCTACATTCCAGTTTTCAGTGGATGTTTATAGCTGTTTCTGTTCATTTTGAGTTGTGCCCCATCAGCAAATGAAGATCCTGTGGGCTTTTCTCCCATGGGTTTTATTCCTTTTGTGTCATCATGGTCAACTGTACTTTGAGGAGGCAGCTCTTCTCCAGTCTTATTTTGAGTGCCTTCCAACCTGAGGAGTTTATTTTCCAGCACTATATCTGGCAGTGTTTCTCTGCTATTCATAAGGTTGTCAATGGCTAAATATTCAGAAGTAGTTCACTACTCGTTCTTTCTAGTCTTTGTAAAACCTGTCCACCATGGGTGGCCCTGATGGTATTTAAAATACCAGTGATATAGCTTTCAGATTCACAGCAACTCACAAGCCACCACAGAATGACAAACTGACAGACAAGTGGTGGTATTAACCTATACTCTGACATAAATAGGTTAGCTTGAATAGTTGCACAAAAAATTGTAAACACTTTTTTTCCCCATGTGAGTTCTCGCATCCACTATTTGTACTTTGTGTCTGAAGATATTGGTATGCTTCTTTCCTGTACACAGTGAGACTTGATCTTTAGGAGCAGTAAAGGAGACCTGCAGAGTGATCATAGAGATCTGGAAACTATTGATTTTATTAGAGAATTTATAGAAAATCAAGTGGATTTAGAAACAAGAACTAAATTTGCTGTGTGGTAATCCTCTATGGTGTTTTTACATGTCTTATACAGTGGTAAAGGAACTCTGGTAGTGTAGCGATTACACATTAGGCTGCTAATCTCAAGGTCAGCAGTTCAAAACTACCAGTGGTTCCGTGGGAGAAAGATGAGGCTTTCTACTCCCGTTAAGATTACAGCCTCGGAAACACTGTGCAGGGTCACTACGTCAGAACAGATTCCATGGCACATAACCACCACCATACAGAGTTAGGGTGGGAGAAAGAGGTCTCTCTGCTCCCGTAAAAATTTTACAGCTTCAGAAATTCTATAGAGGGTTTCTGTGAGGAGCACCAAAAACAACACGGAATACCAGGCCAAGAGGGTTCACAAGATGGTGTTGGAACTCTGAAACAAATATAAAGGTATGTTTGGAGGAACGGAGGGTATACAGCTGGGGAATTTGCAGGAGAATCCAGAAATTCATTGTTTTATGGATCAAGACACTCAGCTGTTCCTGGAGCCACCATCTTGGGAGAGAATATCTTGATTGTATCAGGA
>NW_006423079.1:0-1541 GCF_000296735.1 Chrysochloris asiatica | reverse complement strand
TTTGGAATAGGTACAAATAACAGATCTCTTCCAATCAGTTGGCCAGATAGTTGTCTTCCAAATTTCTTGGCAGAGATGAGTGAGTGTCTCCTGTGCCACCTCACTTTCTTGAAAGATTTAAATTTTTATTTCATCAATTCCTGTTGCCTTTTTCTTTGCCAATTCCTTCAATGCACCTTGGACTTCCTCCTTCAGTATCATTGGCTCTTGATCATATGTTACCTCTCGAAATGGTTGAACATCAACAATTTCCTTTTGGTACAGTGACTCTGTGTATTCCTTCCATCTTCTCTTGATGCTGTATGCATCATTCAATAATTTGCTTAGAGAATCCTTCATTAATGAAAATCAAGGCTTGAATTTTTCTTCAGTTTTCCCAGCTTGAGAAATGCTAAGCGTTTTCTTCCTTTTTTTTTTTTTAACTCCAGATCTTTGCACATTTTGTTGTAATATTTTACTTTATCTTCTTGAGCTGATCTTTAAAACTTTCTGTTGAGCTCTTGTACTTCCTCATTTCTTCCATTTGCTTTAGCATCTCTATGCTGGAGAGCAAGTTTCAATGTCTCTTCTGACATCCATTTTGACCATTACTTTCTTTCTTGTCTTCACAATGACTTTTTGCTTTCTTCATGTATGATGTTCTTGATGTTATCCCACAACTCTTCTTGTCTTTCATCTTTAGAGTTTAATGTATCAAATCTGTTCTTCAGATGATCTCTAAATTCATGTGGAATATATTCAAGGTCATATTTTTGGCTTTCATGGACTTGTTTTCATTTTTATTTGCTTCAGTTTGAATTTGCATATTAGAAATTGATGGTCTGTTCCAGTCTGCTGCTGGCCTTGGTTTCACTGATTATATGGAGATTTTCCATTTTCTCTTTCCTCAGATGTAGTCAATTTGATTTCTGAGTATTCCATCTGGTGAGATCCATATGTATAGTTGTCTCTTATGCTGTCTAAAGAAGGTATTTGAAATGAACAAGTCACTGATTATGCAGAATTCTATCATGTGATTTCCAGTATCATTTCTATCACCAAAGCCATATTTTCCAAGTACTGATCCTTCCTCTTTGTTCCCAACCTTTGCATTCTAATCACCACTAATGATCAATACATCTTGATTGCATGTTTGATCAATTTTAGATTGAATAAATTGGTAGAATTCTTCTATTTCATCCTCACTGGCTTCAGAGGTTGGTGCATAAATTTGAATAATAGTGATATTAACTGTGTTTCTCTGTAGGTGCATGGATATTATCCTATCACAGACAGCATTGTACCTCATGTCTGATCTAGATATGTTCTTTTTTTCAATGAATGCAACACCATTCTTCTTTAATTTGTCATTCCCAGCATAGTAAGCCATGTGGTTGTCAGATTCAAAATGGCCAATACCCGTCCATTTCAGCTCACTAATGCGTAAGATATCAATGGTTGTTGTTGTTAAATGCCGTCGAGTCAGTTCTGACCCATAGCGACCCTGTACAGGGTTTTCGAGGGTGTAAATCTTTACGGGAGTAGAAAGCCTCATCTTTCTC
>NW_006423078.1:0-1434 GCF_000296735.1 Chrysochloris asiatica | reverse complement strand
AAGAAATCAAATGACGTATTGCATCAGGCAAATCTGTTGTACAAGACCCCTTTAAGTGTTGTAGAGCAAAGATGTCAGTTTGAGGACTAACTGTGCCTGAACTAAGCCATGATATTTTCAATAACCTCATATGCATGTGAAAGTTGGGCAGTGAATAAGGAAGACCATAGAATAATTGATACATTTGAGTTATGGTATTGAAGGAGAATATTAAAAGTACCATGGACTACCAAAAGAACAAACAGATCAGTGTTGGAATAAGTACAGCCAGAGTGCTCCTTGGAAGACAGGATAGCCAAACTTCGCCTCTCACACTTTGGACATATTATCAGGAGGGACCAGTCACTAGAGAAGGATATCATGTTTGGTAAAGTGGAAGGTTGGAGAAAAAGAGGAAGACCCCCAACAAGATGGATTGGCACAATGGTGGCAGCGATTGGCTCAGGTGTAACAACGATTGTAAGGTTAACCCAGGACTGGCGGGTGTTTCGTTCTGTTGTGCATAGGGATGCTATGAGTCAGTATCGACACAATGGCACCTAAGAACAACAAAATGGCAGTCTACGGTATTTTTAATATTCATGTCCAACACCATAACTCAAATGTATAAATTCTTCTAAGGTTATTCATTGTCCAAATTTCACATGCATTTGAAAATCTCACGGCCTGGGTCAAGTGCACCTTACCTTAGTCCTCAAATATTTGTTCTTAAATACTTTAAAGAGGACTTGTGCAGCAGACTTGCCTAATGTAATACAACTTTGGTTTTGTGGATGTTGTTTCCATGAGTGTTGATAGTGGATGCAAACAAAATGAAGTCTTTGACAACTTCAATCTTTTCTCCACTTACCATGATGTTATTTATTGGTTCAGTTATAAGGATTTTTGCTTTCTTTACATTGAGATGCAACCCATACTGAAGGCTGCAGTCTGTGCTCTTCATCAGTAAGTATTTAAAGTCCTTTTAGCTTTCAACAAGCAAGGTTGTATCATATGCTTATCACAGGTTGTTAGTGAGCCTTTCTCTAATACTGATGCTACATGTTCTTTTTCTTATAACCCAGCTTCTTGGACTATTTGCTCAGTATACAGAATCAATAAATATGGTGAAAGGATACAACCCTGGCTCACAATATGCCTAATTTTATGTCATTCAGCGCCCCCTTGCTCTGTTCAAACAACTACCATTTGGTTTATGTACAGGCTTCTCATGAGCACAATTAAATGCTCCAGAATACTCACTCTCCGCAATATTGTCCATTGCTTTTCATGATCCACACTGTTGGAAGGATTTACGTAGTCAATAAAGCACAGGTAAATGTCTTTCTGGTACTCTTTGCTTCTAGTCAAGATATATATGATGACAACAATGCTATCCTTTGTTCCACATCTGAATCTGAATCTGGATAGAACCTCTGACAGTTCCCTGTCAAT
>NW_006423077.1:0-1545 GCF_000296735.1 Chrysochloris asiatica | reverse complement strand
ACCTGACCCCAGGCAAAGAAGTTGGGTATGGGGTGGTGCTGCTGACCACTGGGTTGGTAAGGGCAGGGTCTGGCTATGCCTCAGATAACCAGGAGGGCATGGGAACAAGGGAAGACTGCACTCCCTTACTACCAACCTCCTGCTTAGTCCTGTGCCTGCAGGCTGCTGTATCATCAACAGCCACTCACAAAAGCTCAAGATGGCTGCCCTGCTCCACTTCAGTACACGTCCACCAGGTTATTGTCTTTCTCACTGCTGCTGCTCTGCTTCCTCTTCTAGTCAGTAGTTAACCCACCTCTAGTCAATACTTAACCCACCTCTCTGTCCTAACCCTGATGTTTAGGGTTCCAGAATCACCACCTGTATCTGTTTCACTCTGTCTCCCATGTCTTTGTTGCAGTGGGTCAATTCATTGAGTCGGCATACTCCGCCATCTTGCTCAGGAACTCCTTCTATCGTTTTTTGATGCTTCATGTGTCATTCAATGTTTTTCCCATGTTGTTGTTGTTAAGTGCCGCCACTGAGTCAACACCGACTCATAGCAACCCCGTATAGGGTTTCCGAGGAGCAGCTGGTGGGTTTGAACTTCTGACCTTGTGGTTCACAGTCCAGTGCTGATCCTACACTGCCACAGTGCCATCAAATTGGTTTCAAACAATACTGACCCTGTATAGCGTTTCTGAGGAGCAGCTGGTGGGTTTGAACTGCCAACTTGGCTATCAACCCGAGGCTTGAATTTTTTTCTTCAGTACTTTCAGCTTGGGAATACTGAGCATGTTCTTCCCTTTTAGTTTTCTGACTCCAGGTTTTTGCACATTTCATTATAATACTTTACTTTGTCTCCTTGAGCTGTCCTTTGAAGTTTTCTGTTCAACTCTTTTACTTCCTGTTTTCTTCAAATTGCTTTAGTTTCTCTATATTCAAGAGCAGGTTCAGAGTCTCTTCTGACATATATTTTTGGTATTTTCTTTCTTTCCTATCTTTTTTATGGCCTTTGGATGATGTTCTCGATGTCATCCCACAACTCCTCTGGTCTTCAGTCATTTGTAATCTAATGCATGAAATCTGTTCTCTAAGAGATAGTCTCTAAGTTCAAGTGGGATAAATTCATGGTCATATTTTGGCTCTTGTGGATTTAAATTTTTTTTCTTCAGCATAAGCCTGAACTTGCTTATGAGCAATTGATGGTCTGCTCCATAATCAGTCCCTGGCCACAATTGGCCCATCAGTTTTGACTGATGATGTTGACCTTCTCCATTGCCTCTTCCCATGGATGTAGTCGATTTGATTCCTGTGTATTCCATCTGTTGAGGTCCACACATATAGCCACTTATATTGTTGAAAAGGCATTTGCAATGTATAAGTCATTGGTTTTGCAAAGTTCTATCAAGATATCTCCAGATTCATAGAAAAGATTTATAATACATTAAAAATAGTAGGTTATGGCTCGCTGGAGAAGGATGTCATGCTGGGTAAGGTGGAGGGTCAGAGAAAAAGAGGAAGACCCCTAATGAGATGGATTGGCCAGGTGGCATCATTGATGGA
>NW_006423076.1:0-1546 GCF_000296735.1 Chrysochloris asiatica | reverse complement strand
TCATCTTTCTCCCGCGGAGCAGCTGGTAGTTTCGAACCGCTGACCTTACGGTTCGCAGCCCGATTCGTAACCACTACGCTACCAGAGCTCCTTAATTCTGGTTCATAGTGACCCTGAATAGGGTAGATTTGAACCTCTAACCTTGTGGTTAGCAGTTTAGTGCTTATCCTACAGTGCCACACTTTCCATTCTTTACACTAACAAACTGAATCCAGAATTTGTCGGTACACCCATACAAATCAATTTGGCCCAACCCAACAGAACATTTAATATATAATTCGTATGTATTTCCTTGTATAATCAAAGATTTCTAACTTTAAGATTGTCTACAAATATCACAGTTCTTTGATATGTATGGGATAACTTTTCAGAAGCCAGACTTTTTCCTTAGATTTGGGGTTAGTTTTGAGTCTTGAAATACTTGGAAGCAGGAGAAATGAATCTTGAGGCAATCAGCATTTTCCTGCAGGGCCATTGCCTCAAGATTTAGGCAAGAACCAATTAAGCTTAACATGTAGGATGTTGTTGTTGTTGTTAAGTGCCGTCGAGTCGGTTCCTACCCATAGCGACCCTGTACAGAGTTTCCGAGGGTGTAAATCTTTATGGGAGTAGAAAGCCTCATCTTTCTCCCGCGGAGCGGCTGGTAGTTTCGAACCACTGACCTTAAGGTTCGCAGCCTGATTCGTATTCTTGAAAACATTTATTTATGTCAGTAAGTTTTTTGTGCCTAACTTTCTGAACATGTATAGAAGAGTTTGGCATCAGGGTTAGAAGATGACACATTAACAGCGTACAATACGTAGATGACACAACCTTGCTTTCTGGAAGTGAAAAGGATTTGAAACATATGATGAAGATTAAAGACAAAAGCCTTCAATGTGAATTGTACCTCAATATAAAGAAAATGAAAACCCTCATAACTGGACCAACACATGGTTGTTGTTAACTGCCGTTTAAATATCATGATGAATAGACAATGGATTGATGCTGCCCAAGACTTCATTTTGCTTGGGTCCACAATCAATGCTCATGGAAGCAGTTGTCAAGAAATCAAATGCCATAATCCATTAGGCAAATGTGCTGCAAAAAGATCTCTTTAAAGTGTGCATATACATATACATACATATATATATATATATTTGAGGAGTGAAGTTGCTCTGTAGGATAAGCACTGATCTGTGAACCTTAAGGTTGTTGGTTGGAGCCCATTAGCCACTCCATGGGAGAAAAATAAGACTTTCTGCTCCTTCAAAGCCTTAGCCTCAGAAACCCTACGCAAAGTCTCTATGAGTTAGAACCTTATATATATTTGCCTTTTAGACATTGCATTGTCTTAGTAGGCTCACTTTTGAGTAGCAAACAATTTACAAAGATTTTATCTTTATTCAGTTTCTGGCTTTATGCAATCACCATTACAGTCTTGTTTTGTCCTTTTGAATGCATTAGTTTGCATGATGTATGGGAAAATATTATAAACTATAATGATGAATTTATCCTCTCTCTTTTCTTTCTTCATATATGTGTGTGTATATATGGAGAGAGAGAA
>NW_006423075.1:0-1499 GCF_000296735.1 Chrysochloris asiatica | reverse complement strand
TCTTTGATCTTCATCAGTAAATGTTTCAAGTCCTCTTCACTTTCAGCAAACAAAGCAGGTTGTTAATGAGTCTTCCTCCAATCTTGATTCCATGTTTCTTTTCATAGACCCCAGATTCTTGGATTATTTGCTCAGCATACAAGTTGAATAAGTATGGTGAAAGAATGCAATCCTGTTGCACACCTTTCATAATTTTAAACCATTCAGTGTTCCCATATTCTGTTTGAACAACTGCCTCTTGGTCGATGTATAGATTCCTCATGAGCGCAATTAAGTGTTCAGGAATACTCATACTTCGCAATATTGTTCATAACTTGTCATGATCCTCACAATCGAAAGCCTTTGTGTAGTCAATAAAGCACATGGAAACATCTTTCTGATATTCTCTGCTTTCAGCCAAGATCCATCGGACATCAGCAATGATATCTCTATTTCCACGCCTCTTCTGAATCTGGCTTGAACCTCTGGAACTTCTCTGTCAATGTATGTGTGAAGCTGTTTGTGTATTTTTTGTTGTAGTTGTTAGGTGCCATGGAGTCGGTAACGATTCATAGCGACCCTATGCACAGCAGAACAAAACACTGCCAATCCTGGGCCAACCTCACTATTGTTGCCACACTTGAGTCCATTGATGTTGCCACATGGCCAATCCATCTTGTTGGAATTCTTCTTCCTTTTCTCTGACCCTCCGCCTTACCAACCATGATATCTTTCTCCAGTGAGTAAAACTTTACTCACATGGAATATCAAAGAGATCATCCAATGATTTCTGCATTCCATTGGATCACCTCTTTTTAGAATGGGCACAAATACGGATCTCTTCCAATCAGTCGGCCAGAGAGTTGTCTTCCAAGTTTCTTGGCATAGATGAGTGAGTGCCTCCAGTGCCACCCTACCTTCTTGAAACATTTCAATTTTTATTCAATTCCTCGTGCCTTGTTATTTTCCAGTTCCTTCAATGCACCTTGGACTTCTTCCTTAAGTATCATTGGCTCTTGATTATATGCTGCCTCTTGAAGTGGTTAAACATCAACCATTTCCTTTTGGTACAGTGACTCTGTGTATTCCTTCCATCTTCTCTTGATGCTTTTTGCATCATTCAATAATGAAAGCTGAGGCTTGAAATTTTTCTTCAATCCCCCCAGCTTGAGAAATGCTGAGCATGTTCTTCCCTTTTGGTTTTCTGATTCCAGATCTTTGCGCATTTTGTTGTAATATTTGACTTTATCTTCTTGAGCTGAACTTTGAAATTTTCTGTTCAACTCTTGGACCTTCTCATTTCTTCAATTTGTTTTAGTATCTCTATGCTGGAGAGCAAGTTTCAGTGTCTCTTCTGAAATCCATTTTGGCTTTTTCCTTCTTTCTTGTCTTCTCAATGACTTTTTGCTTTCTTCATGTATGACGTTCTTGATGTCATCCCACAACTCTTCTGATCTTTGGTCTTTAGTGTTTAATGTATCAAATCTGTTCTTCAGATGATCTCTAAATTCAGGTGGGAT
>NW_006423074.1:0-1505 GCF_000296735.1 Chrysochloris asiatica | reverse complement strand
TAGCTGCAAATGAAAATAAAATTTACAGAATAAAATTTTATTTTAGTGATTATATTTGTTTTAAAAACCAGACCAGCATCTTTTATGATTATTATATGTAGTACTTCCTAAGCCAGTGCTTCTAACACCGAGAACTAGACACACCAAGAAATGTACTACCCTGGACTGGCCTTGTTAGTTCAAGTCAGATGCTTAACTGATTTTGGAGGCTTAATTTTAATTTGGTTCCACTTTTAATAAGAGCCATGGTACAATTTAGTATTACAGAAATGTAGAAAATCACAGCAGCATGGTAAAAGTTGATCCAAAACCAGATGAGTAATATCAAAACCATGCCAAAATTCATATCCAAAAAATAAAAAAACAAGTAGCCAACAATTTCAATGGAAACTTCTACACTGCTTGGGTTCCTAAACTAAAACTTTGGGTGGAATACATCACTATTTCACTAACTCTGCTCAGTGTTGAAATTCTGACACCTAGGTGGGCTTTCTGCGTCCAGTAGGAAATTCAGAGAACCTATAAGCTAGTCCAAGGAGCTCTGGTAGCATAGTGGTTACGAGTGGGACTACGAACCTCAAGTTCAGCAGTTAGAAACTACTAGCTGTTCCACGGGAGAAAGATGAGGCTTTGTGCTCCAGTAAAGATTTACAGCCTCAGAAACCCTGTGCAGGGTCACTATAAGTTGGAACTGACTCCACAGCACATAACCAGCACCACCACCATAAGCTAGTACTAGTTTGTTTTTACCACAAGGTCAGTGGTCCATACTCACCAGCTTCTCCTTATACAGGGTCATTATGAGTAAGAACCAACTTGAAGGCACTTAACAACAACATAAGCTAGAAGGATGCATTTTGCTAATTAGAGGTCTCTAAAACTATGAGTAATTCCTTTCAACAAGTCAATTAACTTCCTATTAATTAAATATTTTCAGTCAGCTTTTGCCTTAATTTTTAAGTGCCATCAAGTTAGCTCTGACCGATAGCAACCCTGTATAGGGTTTCCAAGAAGGGACTGGTGAACCTTCAACCTTGAACCTCCAACTTTGCAGTTCAAACCGACTCTGAGTTTAGTGCATTAACCCACAGTGTCACACCAGTACTCCTTTACCTTAATAGAACCTTTCACTATTATCTTCTATTTCCTCAAGTCATATAAAAATCACATTTAAGTTATTTTTTAGATGAAAAAGTACTAATAATCATTTTTGTTTTTCATAGGAATGTGATTCAGCCAATTATTTATTTAGGTACCCAGTGCTCTTAAGCTCTATCCCAAAGTTAGCTTGTGATAAAGGATATATTTTTTCCTCCTATGGCACTATACTTACTAGAGTAGAATTCTAATATAGATTAATTGTCTGACCTAAGACCCTGTGTTATAAGTACTTCAGGAATTGGAGAATATGTCTTGAAAGAGTTCTGAAACTCTTTCAAGAGTCTATATGACTTAGACATATATGTAAAGCTGAGTAATTTTTATTATTTTATTTTTGATATTTT
>NW_006423073.1:0-1491 GCF_000296735.1 Chrysochloris asiatica | reverse complement strand
CTGTCATTTTGGTTATAGAGGAATCCAACTGATTTTTGTATGCTGATCTTATATCCTGCCACATTGCTGATTATTCCAATGAGGTCTAGTAGCTTTTTTACTGAGTCTTTGGGGTTTTCTATGTAGAGGCTCATATTGTCTGCAAACTTACTTCCTCTTTGCCAATTTGGATGCCTTTAATTTCCCTGTCTTGCCATAAAGCTCTTGCTAAGACTTTCAGCACAATATTGAATAGGAGTGGTGACAAAGACATCCTTTTCTGGTTCCTGGTCACAAACACATGACTTTCAGTTTCTCTCCATTGAGAGTAATGTAGGCTGTTAGTTTTGTATGTATGCTCTTAATTATGTTGAGAAATTTCCCTACAATTCCTACTTTGATGAGTATTTTAAGCAGGAATGAATGTTGGATTTTGTCAAATGCCTTTTCTGCATCAATCGATAGGATCTTTTCATTTTTTCTTTCTTATTTATATGGTGGTTTATGTTGATCGTGTTTCTAATATTGAACCATCCTTGCATCCTTGATATGAAGCCCACTTGCTCATGATGTATTATGTTTTTGATGTGCTGCTGGATTCTGTTAGCTAGGATTTTGTTGAGAATTTTTGCATCTATATTCATGAGGGATATTGATCTATAATTTTCTTTCTTACTCATGTCCTTGCCTGGTTTTGGTATGAGGTTATGCTTTCTTCATAAAATGTATTAGGAAGTTTTCCATCCTCCTCTACCTTTTGGATCGGTGACAGCTCTTCCCTGAATGTTTGATAGAACTCACCATTAAAACCATCTTGAGCTGGACTTCTTTTGTTTGGGAGTTTTTTGATGACCTGATTCTTTTCTTCTTTTTTTATGGGTCTGTTTATGTTTTCTACTACACTGTGTGTAAGTTTAGGTAGGTCGTGTTTTTCTAAAAATGTATCCATCTCTTCTAAGTTTTCTAATTTGTTAGAGTACAACTTTTCATAGTATTTTGTTATTATCTTTTTAAATTTCTTTTGATTCTTATGTGGCATCACCCATGTGGTTTCTAATGTGTGTTATTTGAGTCTTCTCCCTCTTTTCTTTTGTTATATTTGCCAATGGTCTATCAATTTTGTTAATCATTTTAAATAATTCATTTTTGTCCTGTTGTTTGTTTCTACAGTTTTTCTGTGTTTTTATCTCATTTATTTCTGCTCTAATCTTTATTAATTCTTTTCTTTTGGTGGCTTTATGTGTCCGCTGTTGGTCAGTTTCTAATTGTTTCTGATTTTTGGATGTGTGCATTTATTGTAATAAATTGTCCTCTCAGCACCACTTTCATGGTGCCACAAAGATTTTGGTAAGTTGTGCTTTTGTTCTTAATTGTTTCTTAGATCTTTTTGAGTTCACATTTAATTTCTTCTACTCCCTAATCGCTTTTCAGCAGGGTGTTATTCAGTTTCCATATATTTGACTTTATTTTCTTGGTCTTCCTATTGTTGCTTTCTAATTTGATAGCATTGTG
>NW_006423072.1:0-1547 GCF_000296735.1 Chrysochloris asiatica | reverse complement strand
CATATTGGACTTGTCTCCATGTAGCTAGCTCTCTGTATATGGACATGTTGGACTCATCAGCCATGTAGACCGCTCTCTCTGTATGAATATTATGGACTCATCTGCCTTGTAGCAAGTGTTCTATATATACATGTTGGACTCAACTGCATTTTTTATCTAACTCTCAGTATATGGACATGTTGGACTCATCTGCCATGTAGCTAGTACGCTATATATGGACATGTTGGACTACTCTGACATGTAGCTAGCTCTCAGTATACGGACATGTTGGACTCATCAGCCATGTAGCCAGCGCTCTGTGTATGAACATGTTGTACTCATCTGCCATGTAGCTAACTCTCAGTATATGGACATGTTGGACTCATCTACCATGAAGCTAGTACTCTGTATATGGACACATTGGACTCATCTGCCATGTAGCTAGAACTCTGCATAAGGACATTTTGGATTCATCTGCCATGTCATCAGCCATGTAGCCAACTCTCTCTGAATGAACATGTTGGACTAATCTGCCTTCTATATAGTCCTCTATATATGTACACATGTTGGACTCATCTGCAATGTAGCTAACTCTCAGTATATGGACAGGTTCGTCATCAACCATGTAGTCAGAACTCTATATATGGAAATGTTGCACTACTCTGTCAGGCAGCTAGCTCTCTGTATACCGACATTTTGGACTCATCTGGCATGTAGCTAGCTCTCTGTGACTGTATATATTGGACTGATTTTCCGTGTAGGTAGCTCTCTATACATGAACATATTGGACTTATCTGCCATGTATCTAGGTCTCAGTATATAGACAGGTTGGCTCATCAACCATGTAGCCAGCTGTCTGTTTTTGAAAATGTTGGAGTCATCTGCCTTGTAGCCAGCCCTCTAAATATACACATGTTGGACTCATCTGCCATGTAGCTAACTCTCAGTATATGGACATGTTGAACTAATATGCCATGTAGCTAGTACTCCATATATAGACATTTTGGACTACTCTGCCATGTTGCTAGCTCTCTGTATACGGACATTTTGGAGTCATCTGCTATGGAGCTAACTCTGTGCATGGATATGTTGTACTGATCTGACATGTAGGTAGATCTCTGTATATTAAAATACTGAACTTGTCTGCCATGTAGCTATCAATCAGTTTATGGACATGTGGGACTCATAAGCCATGTAGCCAGCTCTCTCTGAATGAACATGTTGGACTCATCTGCCTTGTATCTAGTCCTCTATATATGCTCATGTTGGACTCATCTGCAATGCAGCTAACTTTCAGTATATGGACTGGTTGGACTCATCAGCCATATAGTCAGAACTCTATATGTGGAAATGTTGCACTACTCTGCCATGTAGCTAGTTGTCTGTATATGGACATTTTGGACTCGTCTGCCATGTAGCTAGCTCTCTGTGCATGAATATATTGGACTGATCTGCCATGTAGGTTGTTGTTGTTGTTGTTGAGTGCCATCGAGTCGGAGCCGACCCATAGCGACCCTGTACAGGGTTTCCGAGGGTGTAAATCTTTACGGGAGTAGAAAGCCTCATCT
>NW_006423071.1:0-1547 GCF_000296735.1 Chrysochloris asiatica | reverse complement strand
GCCAATGTCTAAGTTGCCCATCTCTATCAACCCTCTATAAAGAGGGGATAGGATTGATCCTTGATTTTGTCAAATACCTTTTCTGCATCAATTGATATGATCATGTGGTTCTTTTCCTTTTTAAAATTTACCTGGTGGATTACATTGATTGTTTTTCTAATGTTGAACAATGCTTGCATCCCACTTGGTCATGATGTATTATTTTTTTGATGTGCTGCTGGATTCTGTTGGCTAGGATTTTGTGGAAAATTTTTGCATCTATGCTCATGAGGGATATTCATCTATAATTTTCTTTCTTAGTGATGTCCTTCCCTGGTTTTGGTATGAGGGTTATGCTTGCTTCATAGAATGTATTAGGAACGTTTTCATACTTTTCTATATTCTGGAATAATTTGAGTAGAATTGGTGACAGCTCTTCCCTGATTGTTTGGTAAAACTCCCCAGTGAAGCCATTTGGTCCTGGACTTTTTTTGTTTGGGAGTTATTTGATGACTTGATCAATTTCTTCCTTTTTTTGTAGGTCTGTTCATGTTTTGTACTTCATGCTGTGTAAGTTGAGGTAGGTTGTGCTTTTCTAAAAATGTATCCATCTCCTCTAGATTTTCAAATTTGTTGGAGTACCAACTCTTCATAATATTCTGTTATAATTCTTTTTATTTCTATTAGTTCTATTATGACATCATCCATGTGGTTTCTTATGTGTGTTATTTGTGTCTTTTCCCTCTTATCTTTTGTTAGGTTTACCAGTGGATTGTCAATTTTATTAATCCTTTTGAAGAAGCAGCTCCTTGTCCTGTTGATTCTATAGTTTTTCTGTTTTCTATCTTGTTTATTTCTGCTCTAATCTTTATTATTTCTTTTCTTCTGATGACTGAAGGTTTACTTTGATGGTCTGTTTCTAGTTGTTGGAGAATGTTGTGCTAATGTGTTGTTGATTTTGGTTCGCTCTTCTTTTTGGATGTGTGCATTTATTGCAATAAATTGTCCTTGTAGCACTGCTTTTGCCGTGTCCCAAAGATTTTGAAATGTGTTTTAGTTCTCATTTGTTTCTAGGAACTTTGTGAATTCACATTTTATTTCTTCTGCTATCCAGTAGCTTTTAAGCAGGGTGTTATTCAGTTTCTATGTATTTGACTTTTTCCCCTTGGTCTTCCTATTGTTGATTTCTTATTTTATAGCATTGTGGTCTGAGAAAATGCTTTGTAGTATTTTGATGTTTGTAAATTTATGGAGTCTTGTTTTGTGTCTTAAGACATGTTCTATTCTGGAGAGTGTAGCATGTGCAGTGGAAAAGAATGTGTATTGTACTGTTGTTGGGTTAAATGCTTTGTATATATCTATGATTTCAAGTTGGCTGATTGTTTTATTTAGTTCTTCTGTGTCTTTGTCAAGTTTCTTTCTGATTGTTTGATTCTTTTTCAACCGTTGTGTGTTAAAATATCCTACTATTATTGTAGATTTATCTGTTTCTTTCTCTAAGTCAATTAGTTTTCTTTATATATTTTGGAGCTCTTTCATTGGGAATGTAGATATTTATTATGGTTATG
>NW_006423070.1:0-1547 GCF_000296735.1 Chrysochloris asiatica | reverse complement strand
TGCTGACCTTAAGGTTTGCAGCCCGATTCGTAACCACTATGCTACCAGAATCATACTGATTCTCATTTCATAAGGTTAATTAATGTTAGATTCACAAATGCGTAATTCATGTTACAGTAAATTAGGAACTACAATTGCTATGTAACACACGAACACTAGTACTTATGCGTCTATTTACTGTACTTATCATTTTGGAGTTCTGGTGGTTTAATGTGCTGGACTGCAAAGTCTATTTGAGCCACAAGGTTGGTGGTTCAAGCTTACCAGCTGCTCCTTGGAAACCCTATACAGGGTAGGTATGGGTCAAAACTAACTCGACGGCACTCAACAATACTTATCATTTGAGCCGTGTTGTGGCGCGGGACAAGCACTGTACTAGTGACTGCAAGGTCGGCAGTTCAGACCCACAAGGTTGCTCGCTGTGAGTTGGAACGGACTTGATAGGAAACAACTTATTATTTATGCCTAGGTCACACCTTCCCACCTGCTGCTATCTCTGCCTGCTATACCCACCTCTGTATTGTGTGGCTCACCTACTCAGCACTCCTGTTGTGGTTTAAGTGCCATTGAGTCAGTTCGGACTCATAGTGTCCCTGTATAGAGTTCCCAAGGAGCAGTTAGTGGGTTTGAACCACAGTGCTTCTCTTACAGCGCCACCCAGGACTCCTAGCACCCCAGTTTTTGTTGTTGTTAAGTCCCATCGAGGTGATTCCAACCCATAGCGACCCTGCATAGGGCTTCCAAGGAGCAGTTGGTGAGCTTGAACCACCGATCTTGCAGTTCAAACGACTTTGCAGTCTGACGCAGTAGCCCACAGCACCACACCAGGACTCCCCAGCACCCCAGTTGTTGTTGTGAAGTGCCATTGAGTTGGTTCCAACCCATAGAGGCCCTGTATAGGGTTTCCAAGGAGCAGCTGGTGAGCTTGAACCGCCGACCTTGCAGTTCAAACAGCTTTGCAGTCGGGTTGTTGTTGTTGTTGTTGTTAAGTGCCGTTGAGTCGGGTCCGACCCATAGCGACCCTGTACAGGGTTTCCGAGGGTGTAAATCTTTATGCAGTCGGGTACATTCCCTTTATTTATCACACTGAATTCTTTATGTCTCCTGTTTCCTTACTATGTGGTCAATTCCTTGGGGGCAGGGACCATGACTTAAATGATTTTTATATTACCAGGCCTTAACAAGGAGCCCTGGTGGCACAATGGTTAAACACTTGGTGACTCATTGAAAGGTTGGCAGTTCAAATCCACCCGGTGGCTCCATGAGAGAAAGACCTGGCTCTCTGCTTCCAAAAATATTATAGCCAAGACAGGCGTATGGGAGAGTTCTACTGTCATTGGGGAGGCTATGAACTGGAACTGAATGGACAGCATTCACCAACTGCAACACTGCCTGGAAACTATAGATTTTTTATTGCATGTGAAAGTTGGACAGTGAATAAGGAAGACCGTAGAAGAATTGATGCTTTTGAGTTATGGTGTTGGAGGAGAATATTGAAAAGTACCATTGGCTGCCAAAAGAACCAATAGATACGTTTTGGAAGAAGT
>NW_006423069.1:0-1471 GCF_000296735.1 Chrysochloris asiatica | reverse complement strand
GTGTGTCTAAGGATATCAGGATGTCTAAGGATATGCAGAATGTCTTTCATTTGACTTATTGGAATCCTCTTAATTTGACAAAGGGTGTCTCCTAGTATTTGGTATCTGAATAATGAGTATTCCGGATTGTTAATTGAGACAAACATGTCAACAGGGATAGCAATTTTATGTAAAGAGAAGTATGCGCAGCTCGTATGACAATCATGAGAATCTTTGTCTAAGGATATCAGGATCTAGGAAACAATATTGTTTCTTTCCTAGAAAGATAGAAAATAGAACGTGTTAGAGTTTGTTCCATTACAAAGGAGCTTTGAGAATTCTGTCTCTGGAACCTGGTGTTCACCCCCTTTGTAACGCAATCCTGATTCAATCAGTGACAATTTTCTTATATCTTTCAAAAAGCCTCTTCATATTCTTTTCACACAATGTGATCCTCTTATATTCACACAATGGAATTCAATTGTACATTGAAATAAGTACCTTACTTATAAAGGCAAAGAATCTTGCATGTGGGTTCGTCAGTAAAATGTGCCCAATGTCCTTTGTTTGACTTATTCGAATTCTGTTATTTTGAAACAGAGACTCTCCTAGAATTTGGTTTCTAAGTAATGACCCTTGAGGATGGTTCATTGAGAGAAATGTGTCAAAAGGAGATCAATTTAATGGATCCAAACTTGTATTCCACTCCTGGGAACTTGTGTCTAAAGATATCAGGATGTCTAAGGATATGCAGAATATCTTTCGTTTGACTTATTGGAATCCTATTAATTTGACAAAGGGTGTCTCCTATTATTTGGTATCTGAATAATGAGTATAAAACATTATTGACAGAGACAAACGTGTCAACAGTGATTGCAATTTCATGTAAAGAGAAGTATTCGCAGCGCGTATGACACTCATGAGTTCCTTTGTCTAAGGATATCAGTATCTAGAAAACAATTTTGTTACTTTCTCAGCAAGATAGAAAAAATAATGTGTTAGAGTTTGCTCCATTCCAAAGGTGCTATGAGAATTCTGTTTCTGGAACCTGGTGTTCAACCCCTTTTTAATCTGATCCTGGATCAATCGCTTACAATTGTCGTATCTGTTTCAAAAAGCCTCTTCATGATCTATTCATACAGTGCGATGCTCTTATTTTCACACAATGGAATTCAATTATATATTGAAATCAGTAGCTTACTTAGAAAATGCAAGGAATCCTGCATGTGCTATTCATCAGTAAAATGTGCACCATGTCCTTGGTTTGACTTATTGGAATTCTGTTATTTTGTAAAAGAGACTCTCCTAGAATCTGGGTTCTAAGTAATGACTCTTGAGGATTGTTCAACGAGACAAATGAATCAAAAGGAGGGCAATTTCATCGATCCAAACTTGTATTACACTCTTGAGAACGTGTGTCTAAGGATATCAGGATGTCTAAGGATATGCAGAATGTCTTTCGTTTGATTCATTGGAATCCTATTAATTTGAC
>NW_006423068.1:0-1492 GCF_000296735.1 Chrysochloris asiatica | reverse complement strand
TCTCCACGTCATCATCTCTGCCTCCATCTCAGGCATCACTCCTTCTCTGGGTAGGGTCCCGCTTTCTGCTCTTCTCCTTTGATGGTCCCAGGGACCTCCGCTCCTAGACTGAAAAGTTAATTACTCCCCTCCTTGCTACAAAACATCTACATTTCCAACCCTCACAAGCAGTCCTGATAACAATTAATCACTATTGTATCACAAGAGACCTATCTGCATTTCCTTTCATCAGCCCCACCTAGCAAATTGGATACTACTCAGTGGAGATTCTACCTTCCTTCACGCCCTCTGGATCTAGATTCCCTCTTGAAAGCTTGTAAACCATTCACTTCTTGCCTTTGTAGCTCACCAATTTTGGGTAGCCAATGTCCAAGTTGCCCATTCCTGTCTACTCTGTATATGGAGGGGGTGAGGATGATCTTTGCTGTAAAGATTTGTTCCCTCTTTTGAGCTACTGCATCCATAGGTGTAGGTCAAGTTCATCAAATTTTATCAGATTACTCTTTTTTTTGTCTTCTTTCTTCTGGTTGAGCTCTGCTTACTAGTGTTTTTATCCCTGTCCCTGTAAATCTATTTATTGCTTAGCTGAAAATTGGGCCATGAGGGTGAGTTCCTTTCCAGACCTGAAAGGTGGTCGAGGGTCGTAGTCTCAGGTTCCTCCAGTCTCTTTCTGACTAGTAAACTTGGTCTTTATTATTATTATTAAATAACTTTGAGTTTTGTTGCACATTTTCTCTCACTCTGTCCGGGACCCTCTAATGTGCTCCCTTTCAGTGCAGTTGGTAATGATAGCTGGGCACCATCTCGTTCCTTTGGTCTCAGACTCGTAGAGACTGATATTCACAAGGGCTATACAGTTTTGAAGGTGATGTTTTATCTTTTTAACCCTTCCCCAAATAATTCTGTATTCTTTGATTTATACCACATCAAATAGGCAGTTTTGACATCATTGTAGTTCTTTTAAATGTTCTTTGTGGTTTGTGAACAAAAAGCAGTCTGACCGGGCAAGATCAGGGTTGTATGTTGGATGAGGTAAGGTTCCCAGCAAGATTCTCAAAGGACAGCCCTGGCAACTCTTGAAGAATGAGCAGCAGGTACATTATTGTAATGGAAAAAAATTCTTCCTTGGCACAACTTTCCTGGCTTTTTCTCGTCAATGCAATTTTCAATTTTCTTAAAGCTTCTTCCTAATAAGGTCATCTGTGTTCTTTGAGACAATCTATTGATATTGTTGTTGTTAAGTACTGTCGGGTCATATCCAACTCCTAGCAACACTGTATAGGGTAAACAAGAAGCGGCTAGTGGGTTTGAACTGCCAAACTTGTGGTTAGTAGTTCTACAGCACCACACCAGGACTCCTCTATTAAGATTGCCCCCTCGTTGTTGTTGTTGTTGTTAAGTGCCATTGAGTCGGGTCCGACCCATAGCGACCCTGTACAGGGTTTCCAAGGGTGTAAATCTTTACGGGAGTAGAAAGCCTCATCTTTCTCCC
>NW_006423067.1:0-1511 GCF_000296735.1 Chrysochloris asiatica | reverse complement strand
CCATGGCACTGTCAACATTCTCCTCCAATGCCGTAACTCAAAAGCATCAATTTTTCTATGGTCTTTCTTATTCACTGTCCAGCTTTCACATGCATGTAAGGTTATTGAAAATATCATATAATTGGGTCAGGTGTACTTTAGTCCTCAAGCTGACATCTTTGTTCCTGAACACTTTAAAACGGTCTTGTGCAGCAGATTTGCCTAATTCAATATGTCATTTCATTTTTTGACTGCTGCTTCCGTGAGTGATGATGGTTAATTTAAGAATAAAGTCTTTACAACTTAAATATTTTTTATGTTGATAATAATGTTGTTTATTGGTCAAGTGGTGAGGAGTTTTGTTTTCTTTACACTGAGATGCAATCCATACCAAAAGCTGTGGTTTTTGATTTTCATCAGGAAGTATTTTAAGTCCTCTTCACTTTCAGCAAGCAAGGTTGTATCATATGGCTACTGCAGATTGCAGATGAATGGTGGGATGACATCAAGAACACCATACAGGAAGAAAGTAAAAAGTCATTAAGAAGACAAGAAAGAAGGAAGAGATCAAAATAGATTTCAGTAGAAACACTGAAATTTTCTGCCTAGCATAGAAATGCTAAAGCAAATGGAAGAAATGAAGTGGTACAAGAGCTGAGCAGAAAATTTCAAAGTCAGCTCGAGAAGACAAAGCCAATTATTACAACAAAATGTGCAAAGATCTGGAGTCAGAAAAGCAAAAAGGAAGAACACACTCAGCATTTCTCAAGCTGGGGGAACTGAAGAAAAAATTCCAGCCTCGGCTTTTGTTATTGAAGGATTCTCTGGGCAAATTATTAAATGATACAGAAAGCATCAAAAGAAGATGGAATGAATACATAGAATCACTGTACCAAAAGGAAATGATTGATGTTCAACTGTTTCAAGAGGTAGCATATGATCAAGAGCCAGTGATACTTAAGGAAGAAGTCCAAGGTGCATTGAAGGAAGTGGCAAAGAGCAAGCTACCAGGAATTGATGGAATACAAATTGAAATCTTTCAAGAAATGAGGCGGCACTGGAGTCAATCACTCATCTAGCCAAAAAATTTGGAAGACAACTATCTGGCCAACTGATTAGAAGAGATCCATATTTGTGCCCATTCCAATGAGAGGTGACTCAGTGGAATGCAGAAATCATCAGACAATCTCTTTGATATCTCATGCAAGTGATTGTAAGCATACATTGATAAAGAACTTCCAGAGGTTCAAGCTGGATTCACAAGAGTATGTGAAATGAGGGGTATCATTGCTGATGTCTGATGGATCTTGGCTGTAAGCAGAGAATATCAGAAAGATGTTTACCTGGGCTTTATTGACTATGTAAACACTTTCAATTGTGTGGATCATGACAAGCTATGAACAGCATTGCAAAGTATGAGTATTCCAGAACACTTAATTGTGCTCATGAGGAATTTGTACATGGATCCAAAGGCAGTTGTTTGAAGAACAGAGCTTGCGAACACTGAATGGTTTAAAATTAAGAAAGGTGTG
>NW_006423066.1:0-1548 GCF_000296735.1 Chrysochloris asiatica | reverse complement strand
TCCATATAATGAGAGCTAGCTACATGGTAGACAAGTCCAATATGTTCATATACAGAGAGCTAGCTACATGGCAGATCAGTTCAAAATATCCATGCTCACAGAGCTAGCTACAAGTCAGACGAGTCCAAAATGTCCTTATACACAGTGCTAGCTACATGTCAGAGTAGTGCAACATTTCCATATACAGTGTTTTAGATACATGGTAGATGTGTCCAACATGTCCATATGCTGAGAGCTAGCTACATGGCAGTATATATGTTCATGTACAGAGTTCTTGCTACATGGCAGATGTGTCCAATGTGTCCATATACTGATAGGTAGCTACATGGCAGAGTAGTCCAACATGTCCATATACAGGGGCCCAGCTACATGGTGGATGAATCCATCATGTCCATATACTGAGAGCTAGCTACATGGCAGACAAGTCCAATATCTTCATATAAAGAGAGCTAGCTAAATGCAGTGTAGTGCATCATTTCCATATACAGAGTTGAAACTCCATGGCAGATGAGTCCAAAGTGTTCATATACAGAGAGCTGGCTACATGGCAGAGCAGTCCAACATGTCCATATACGGGGTACTAGCTACAGGGCAGATGACTCCACCATGTCCATATAATGAGAGCTAGCTACATGGGAGACAACTCCAAAATGTCCATATATGGAGAGCTAGCTACATGGCAGGGTAGTGCAACATTTCAATATAAAGATTTCAAGCTACAAGGCAGATGAGTCCAACTTGTCTAAATACAGAGAGCTGGCTCCCAGGCAGAGTAATGCAACATTTCCATATAAAGAGTTCTAGCTACATGGTAGATGAGTCCAACCTGTACATATATTGAGAGCTACCTACATGGCAGATCAGTCCAAAATATCCTTGTATAGAGAGCTAGGTACATGGCACACAAGTCCAAAATGTCCATATACAGAGAGCTGCATACATGGCAGGGTAGTGCAAGATTTCTATATACAGAGTTCTAGTCACTATGCAGATGAGTCCAACTTGTGTATATACAGAGAGCTAGCTACATGGCAAGTAATGCACCAATTCCATATGCAGTGTTCTAGCTACATGGCAGATGGGTCCTACTTGTCCATATACTGAGACCTAGCTACATGGCAGACAAGCCCAATATGTTCATATAAAGAGGGCCACCTACTTGGCAAGTCAGTCCAACATATCCATGTACAGAGAGCTAGCTACATGGCAGGTTGGTGCAACATTGCCATATACTGAGTTCCAGCAGATATGCCCAAGGTATTCATATAATGAGAGCTAGCTCTATGGCAGACATGTCCAATATGTTCATATACAGAGAGCTACATACTTGGCATATTAGTGTATCATATCCATGTACAGACAGCTAGCTACATGGCAGGGTAGTGCAACATTTCCATATACTGAGTTCCAGCTACATGGCAGATATGTCTATGGTATTCATATAATGAAATCTAGCTCTATGGCAGATATGTCCAATATGTTCATATACAGAGAGCTATCTACTTGGCAGATTAGTGTATCATATCCATGTACAGAGAGCTAGCTACA
>NW_006423065.1:0-1492 GCF_000296735.1 Chrysochloris asiatica | reverse complement strand
AAAAAACACCCAAAACACATACTCAATTAAATATTAAGGCCATAGATAAACACTAAACATGTCCAGGAAGCAAAAGCAGATGATCATATCAGCACATGTCCAGAAACAAGATAAAATGTCTGAGACAAATGACCTAGAGGTAGACTTGGACTACATTCTGGAAGGAGGGCACACCTTGGAAATGCATGAGAAGGAATTCAGAAAAATGATTATAAAATGTTTCAAAACATTTTACAATGGAGTTGAGAAAAATAAGAAAGAAGTCAGGAAAGCTCTACAGAAACTATCAAATAAGATAGATATAGCATTGGAAACAATTCAAAACCTACAGAAAGAGGTCCAAATGATCAATAATAGAACATAAAAAATACACAATACACTGAAAGGACAAAGGAGTAGAATAGAAGAAATGGAATGCAGTACTAGTGAGCTGGAAGACAAGTCTCTCAATACCACTAAGATAGAAGGGCAAACAGAAAAAAGGATAAAGAAATTTGAAGAAGGTCTAAAATTCATGTTGGACAACATGAAAAGGAATAACTTAAGAAGTATTGGTATTCCAGAACAAGAAGAATCACACAAGTCCACAGAAGAAATAGTGGAAGACCTGCTGGAAGAAAATTTCTCTAACATCCTGAAAAGTGAAAATATAAATATTCAAGAAACTCAACAAACCCCAGGAAGAATCAATCCCAAAAGAAAATCACCAAAAAAATCATAATCAAGCTCTCCAAAATCAAAGATAAGGAGACACTCCCGAAAGCAGCTAAGGAAAACAGAAGTGTTACATACAAAGGCAAGCAAGTCAGATTAAGCTGGGATCTCTCAGCAGAAACCATGCAAGCAAGAAGATGGGGAGACATATATAAAAACCTGAAAGTAAAAACTGCCAACCAAGAATCATTTATCCAGCAAATCTATCAATTAAATATGATGGTGTAATCAAAACATTCCAGAATAAACAGAAGATAAGGGATTTTGTCAAAGCCAACCCTGCACTACAAAACATCCTAAAGGGAGTTCTGTGGACTGACAATCAACAAGAACAGATAACAACCAGAGGTTGACATACACGGCAGCACCTCCCAGAACTAAGTTGACAGAAGGAAGAGTCAGGAACAGAACAAAACTATTAGAACAAACTCAGAGAATCTAGAAGGTCAGTCTATTATCAAAACAAGTACAATGTAAAAGAAGGTAAGCACGTAGGAACAGAGATCCAGATGGTGATAAGGTCAGGTAGATTACAGGATAAAATAGACTGCACTCAATAAAGGGAAAAGTTAATGGACTATAAGGTAACCTGAAAGAAAATTAACACTTCACAACATACCAAGAAAATGAAAATCCAAGAAGAACATGGAAACATTAAAACTATGAGGAGACTCACAAGAAAGAACACAAAAACCATGAACTCAGCAAAGGAAGACACACAAAACAAAGAAAGCAGAAACACCACACAAAAAAACAAACATAATGCCAGCAATTAATC
>NW_006423064.1:0-1549 GCF_000296735.1 Chrysochloris asiatica | reverse complement strand
ACAATAGAACACATAGGGGGCACAATTAGGGAAACTTCGTACATATATCCAAATACCTCCTCCTGGTTCTGTGTTACTGGGTTTGAAGGCTAAGGACAACAATCTTGAGGGACAGCTAAGTCAATTGGCATAATATAGTTCATAAAAATACTTCTACATCCTAGTTGGGTGAGTAGCAATGTAAAAAAAAAACAACTCACATTCAGAAAAAAGTCTAGATATACTGAGTTAGTAGAGACTATAGGATGTTCACAGATAGTAGTTGCACTTAGACACCGTTTTATCCTAGAATTGACACCACTCCAAGAGGTCACCTTTCAGTCAAATAAACAATACCACTTGTGAGATGTGCTCCTTGGAACAATCTACTATAGGAAATGAAATGAGAAAGCAAGGAAGGGCAGGAAAACTGGAGGGATGGAAACAAGGAAGGGAGGGTGGAAATGCGGCAAGTGTTGATTCACTGCAATGTCAAGGAAGAATTTATACATAAACTGTTGAGTGGGAAACTAATTTAGTGTGTAAACTTTCACATAAAACAGAAAAAATGCTCCACAAAAATAAGCAACATCTTCTTTACAAAAGGGAAGTAAGATCATAGACGTGAGTTGTTTTGAAATCCATGACCTTCCTCTATTTTCTGTCCTTCCTGAAATTTGAGATTTTCTTCTCACTAACCTTTAAGCCATTAAATGCATCAGATTTAAATATCCAACTGGTTCAATATCAACAAATGGCACTTAATACAACAACCAAGCTGTTCAATGTATGTACTTGGTTAATATCAAAGTACTGAGCTGGTAGGTATCAGTTTCCTCATTTTATAGACAGAGAAACAGAGCCAAGAAGGCTGATTTGCCCAAAGGCACATGATTAATTGGAGATTTGAAATGAGAACTCAAGTCCCTTTAAGTTCCAGAGTTTTTCACTACAAACTATGTTTCATGGATTTAATGTTTGCTAGTAATATGACTGTTCACATAATTAATGAAAACCTGCATATATTTATATTCAAACATAAAGTTGAATGGATTAAACATAGCGTTAGGAATCAAAAATATATGTGGGTTTTCATGTTTTCCAGTAGCATGACTTTCATTAAAGCTTTGAAAAGCTCTACTGTTAGTTTTTGTGAGTTAGGTTTGTATGCATGGGTGTGTGTGTATATAGATATATGTGCATATTTGAAACTATTACTCTGCTTTCTATCTATCTCTAGAATTACTACTGGGACCAGCTTTCTAAAACATTAGTAATTTATTAAAGATTAGATATGAAGAAGCCGAGCAACCCAACCTCTTTCTGTGTTTTCTGTATGTACAAAGCTCTTTTGGAGTTTTTACAAGTTTATTTAACTTTTATTTTTTCTTTATGAAAAACAAAATAATAAAACCAGTTCAGATAATGCATTCAAATGTTTCAAAAAGTTAAACAATAGGGGGATAGATCAACAAGGAAGATAAGGGAAGATTTAGGGAGGTACACATGTGCTAAATGGGACAGAGGTAAACAATGATGTATACTCAAACTTGGAACAACAGGACTCTGT
>NW_006423063.1:0-1440 GCF_000296735.1 Chrysochloris asiatica | reverse complement strand
TACACCTATGGATGCAGCAGCTCAAAAGAGGGAACAAATCCTTACAGCAAGAATCATTCCCACCCCCTCCACACACAGAGTAGACAGGGATGGGCAACTTGGACATTGGCTACCCATAATGGGGTTGGGGGCTACAAAGACAAGAAGTGACTGGCTTTCAAGCTTTCAAGAGGGAACCAAGATCCAGAGGGCCTGGAGAAATCTCCAGTGAGTAGTATCCAATCTGTCTAGGTGGGGCTGATGAAATGAAATGTGATGGGTCTCTTCTGATACAATAGTGAATAATTGTTATCAGGACTGATTGTGAGGGTTGGAAATGTAGACATTTTATAGCAAGGAGGGGAGTGATTAACTATCAGTCTAGGAGTGGAGGTCCCTAGGACCATCAGTGGAGAAGAGCAGAGAGCAGGACCCTACCCAAAGAAGCAGTGATGCCTGAGATGAAGGCAGAGACCATGGTGTGGAGAGATGAAGCAGCTGGGGACTTTAGATCCAGGGAGGCAGAGTGACTGTGTGCTGAAGACCAGGGGAGGGGAGGGCAGGCTTGCAGGGTATACCCATTGGTTTTTGATGATGCATGGAGGCAATTGTAGTCATAGCAATGAAATGATATACGATAGAATGAATGTAAAACTAATGTTCTCCCATGTAAAATATTACATAATTCACAATAAAACATTGTTTTAAAAAAAAAGTCACAAGATGGAAAAAAAATATACCAAGCTAATTACAATAAAAAGTGAACAGGAGTGGCAGTACTAATCTCTGATAAAATAAACTTTAAAACAAAAAACAGCATAATGGATAAAGATGGACATTATCTCATGATTAAAGGGACAATTGAACAAGATGAAATAACCATAATAAATATCTATGCTCCCAATGAAATAGCTCCCACATATATAAAGCAAACTCTAATATATTTGAAGAAAGAAATAGATAAATCTACAATAATAGTGGGTGATGTTCAAAAATTAATAGAACAACCAGAAAGAAACTTGACAAAGACAAAGAAGAACTAAACAACACAATCAGCCAACAGGACCTCATAGATGTGTACAGAGTATACAACCTAACAACAGCACAATACACATTCTTTTCAAGTGCACATGGAACATTCTACAGAAAAGACCATGTTTTAGGCCACAAAACAAATATCCATAAATTTACAAATATCAAAATACTACAAAGCATCTTTTCAGACTACAATGCTATCAAATTAGAAATCAACAATAGAAAGACCAAGGAAATAAAGTCAAATACATGGAAACTGAAAATACCTTGCTGAAAAGCAACTTGATAATAGAAGAAATTAAACGTGAATTCACAAAGTTTCTAGAAACAAATGAGAACTAAAACACAACGTACCAAAATCTTTGGGACACGACGAAAGTAGTGCTAAGAGGACAATTTATTGTAATAAACGCACACATCCAAAAA
>NW_006423062.1:0-1525 GCF_000296735.1 Chrysochloris asiatica | reverse complement strand
CCAAAGGATTTGAGCTTCATCAGTAAGTATTTTAATTTCACTTCCTTCAAGCAAACAAGTTTGTATCATCTGCATATTGCAGGTTGTTAATGACTCTTCCTCCAATCCTGATGCCACATTATATAATCCAATTTCTTGGATTATTCATGCAAATTGAATAACTATGGTAAAAGAATACAATTCTGGCACACACTTTTACTGATTTTAAACCATTCAGTGTCCCCTTAAAATACTTATGGATGCAGATAAAAAAATCAAAGCTTTTGGTATGGGTTGCACCTTAATGTAAAGTAAACAAAAATCTTCACCACAGGGCCATGAATAAAATGCTACCATTTTATTCATATAATCCAGCTTCTCTGATTATTTGCTTAGTATATAGATTGAATAAGTATGGTGAATGAATACAACCCTGGTGCACACCTATCCTGATTTTAAAACATCCAGTGTCACTTTGTTTAAACAACTGCCTCTTGGTCTATGTACAGGTTTCTTGTGAGCACAATTAAGTGTTCTGGGATACCCATTCTTCGCAATGTTATCCATAGCATGTCATGATCCACACAGTCAAAATCTTCTGCATAGTCATGTTGGTGGTGGTGTTAAGTGCCATCAAGTCAGTTCCTAATCACAGCACCCTTGTATAGGGTTTCTGATGAGCAGCTGGTGAGTTTAAATTGTTGACTTTGTGTTTCACACTCCAGTGCTGATCCTACCGTGCCACATCAGGAGTCCTGAATAGTCACAGAATTCCTTAATATTGCAAAGCAAGGCTTGAATTTTTTCTTTAGTCCTTTTGCCTTGATAAGTGGTGAGGACATTCTTCCCTTTTGGTTTTCTGACTCCAGGTTTTTGCCCGTTTCATTATAATATTTTGTCTTCTCAAGCTGCCCTTTGAAATTTTCTGTTCAGTTCTTTTACCTCATCATTTATTCCAGTCACTTTAGCTTCTCTATATTCAAGAACAGGTTTCAAAGTTTCATCAGAAATCCATTTTGTTCTTTTCTTATTAATGGATGTTTGCAATTGTTTCTTCTCATTTTGAATTATGCCCCATCAGCAAATTGAAGTCCCCAAAACTTTACTTCATCCATGTCATTAAGGTCAACTCTACTTTTAGGAGGCAGCTTTTCCTAATTTATATTTTGAGTGCTTTCCAACCAGAGGGGCCTACATTCCAGCACCGTATCAGTTCCACTGCGATTCATAAGGTTTTCAGTGACTAACCATTCAGAAGTAGTCTATTTATCCTTCTCCCTAGTCTGTTTTAGTCTGGAAACTCTGAACCAAATCTACCATGGGTGACCCTACTGGAATTTAAATTACCAGTGACATCACTTACAGCACCACAGCAACCTGCAAGACACTACAGTACAACAATCTGACAGACAAGTAGTGGTCTTCCAATGTAGGACAAGTAGAATTGTCTGACCCTATCCAAGTCATATGGATGCGAAAGCTGGATGGTGAATAAGGAAGATCATAGAAGAATTGATGCCTTTGAGTTGTGGTGTTGGAGGAGAAT
>NW_006423061.1:0-1518 GCF_000296735.1 Chrysochloris asiatica | reverse complement strand
GTGTAGGATAAGCACTTGACCTCAAGGTCAGTTTGAACCACAAGGTCAGTGGTTCAAATTCACCAGCCACTCCTCAGAAACCCTATACAGAGTCTCTATGAGTCAGAACTGACTCGATGACACTTAACAAAAACATAGCCCTAGTTGGCTGTTCTTCTTTTCATAGATATTATATTCTTTTTTTTTTTCTTGTTGCTGTCTGTTGTTTTTTTTTCTCCCACCTTTATCATTTTCTCTTTTCATTGTTGTTTGATTGTTTGTTGTGTTTTGTTGCGTGTATGTGCGTTTTCACTTTTTGCCCCACCTGACAGGAGAAAGAAACTGTGTTCATACAGTTCATACACAAACGTACTATCTGTAGCTCTGAGCAAGAGTCAATACTAACTCATATGCCACCTGCTAAATGATAGACTGCATCCAACACCAGCCAAAACCACCTTAAACTGAGCAGTAATTAATGAAACAGAAAAACAATAGAAAGAATCAACAAGACAAGAAGGCGGTTCTTTGAAAGGATTAACAAAATTGAAAAATCATTAGCAAATCTAACAAAAGAGGGAGAAGATGCAAATAACACAAATAAATTTTATGGGTGACTTCACAACAGAAGCAATGGAAATAAAATGGGAAATACACAACCTACTTAAGAGCTAACACAGATGGAAGTAGAAAACTTGAACAAATATAACAGAAGGAATTAAGCAAGTCATTAAAAACTCCCAGCAAAAAAATTCTTGGTCCAGATGACTTTACTGGTGAATTCTACCAAACATTCAGAGAAGAGTTGACACCAATTCTACCTACACTATTCCAGAATATAGAAAAGGAAAAACATCTGAATTCATTTTATGAAGCAAGGATAACCCTGATACCAAAATTAGGAAAGACATCATGAAAAAAGAAAATTATAGACCAATATCCTTAATGAACACAGTCCAACTTTCACATGTATATGAAGCTATTGAAAATACCATGAGTTGGGTTAGGTGCACTTTCATCCTCAAACTGATATCTTTGCTCTTGAACACTTTAAAGAGGTCTTGTGCAACAGATTTGCTTAATGCAGTATGTCATTTGATTTTTTTTTAATGTTTTATTGTGAATGTGATAGTTTACATGGAAGAACATTAGCTTTAATTCATCCTATCATATGTCGTTTCATTGCCATGGTTTGTCAGAGTCCTGCTCCAACCATCTCTCAGGTACCCGCGGGAGGGGCGTGGATGAAGAAAAATATGTACAAAAGGAAAGAACTGAGAAGAGGACACAAGCTGATGGCAAGTGACAAAGTTTATTTCAAATCTCAGAGTATATATAGGGTGGTTCTGCAAGTCATTGCTGTTTTGCATAGTTACAAGTCTGTTCTTTACTGTGAATCAGGTGACCTTGGGAAAGCCACCTTCCCTGCTGTGTTGATAAGCAGACACTGTCTGGTTAGACCCAGCCTAAAGCTTAGTGAGGCCTGTAAGCCTTTTGGTCCGCAACATCTCCCCCTCATTTATTTATTTATTTATTTAT
>NW_006423060.1:0-1489 GCF_000296735.1 Chrysochloris asiatica | reverse complement strand
TGCAGTCCTTCCAAGTGGAAATGTCTCATCTCAGAAAGTTCTGGATGGGACTTAGGATTCTACAAAGGCTTAACTAGAAGCCTATTTCCCTGGGCAAATCAAATCTTTTAACAAATCCAATCAATTTTAGACTGAAGGTGGGCTTTACAAGCCTTCTATAATCACCAATCCCAATATTCATTTCTATAATACTTAACCACAACTCATCTGTCAGTTTGCTGTACTGTGGTGGCTTGTGAATTGCAGTTATTCTGGAAGCTATGCCACTAGTATTTTAAATGCCAGCAGGGTCACCCATGGTGGACAGGTTTCAGATGAGCTTCCACACAAAGACAGACTAGGAAGAAGGAGTGACAAATTACTTCGAGTATTTATTCACTGAAATCCTTATGAATAGCTGAAAAACACTGTCAAATACACTGCCAGAAAATGAGCCCCTCAGGTTGGAAGGCATTCAAAATGTGACTGGGGAAGAGCTGCCTCCTCAAAACAGAGTTGACCTAGATGCCACGAATGGAGTAAAACCTGTGGAGAAAAAAACACACAAGACCTTCATTTGCTGATAGGGCACAACTCAAAATGAAGAGAAATAGCTGTAAACATCCATTAATAATCAGAACATGAAACGTACAAAGTATGAATCTACAAAAATAGAAAATTGTCAAAAATGAAATGGAACACATAAATATCGATATCTTATGCATTAGTGAGCTGAAATGGACTGGTATTGGCCATTTTGAATATGACAACCACATGGTTTACTATGCTGGGAATGACAAATTGAAGAGGAATGGTGTTGCATTCATTGTAAAAAAATAAAACATATCTAGATCAGACATGAGGTACAACGCTGTCTGTGATAGGATAATATCCATGTGCCTGCAGGTAGCCCAGTTATGCACCAACCACTAAAGCCAGTGAGGATGAAACAGAAGAATTCTACCAACATCTTCAATGTGAAATTGATCAAACATGCAATCAAGATATATTGATCATTACTGGTGATTGAAATGCAAAAGTTGGAAACAAAGAAGAAGGATAAGTAGTTGGAAAATATTTCCCTGGTGATTGAAATCATGTTAGAAATAGCATGAGAGAATTCTGCAAAATCAATGACTTGTTCATTTCAAATACCTTCTTTAGACAGAGAAAGAGATGTATATACACATTGACTTCACCACATGGAATACACAGAAATCAAATTGACTACATCTTCATAACAGACAATGGAAAAGCTCCATATCATCAGTCAAAACAAGGCCAGAGATAGATTGTGGAACAGACCATCAACTGCTTATATGCAAATTCAAACTGAAGCTGAAGAAAATGAAAACAAGTCCATGAGAGCCAAAATATGACCTTGACTATATCCCACCTGAATTTAGAGATCATCGGAAGAACAGATTGGATACATAAAACACTAAAGACCGAAGACCAGAAGAGTTGTGGGATGACATCAAGAACATCATACATAAAGAAAGCAAAAAGT
>NW_006423059.1:0-1547 GCF_000296735.1 Chrysochloris asiatica | reverse complement strand
TTTTTTTTTTTTTTTTAATATAGAAGAATAAATATGTTTTAAATGCCCAATGTGACTCATTTATTCAATAAAGTAATTTGTGTTACTGTTAAGTGCCATTGAGTTGATTCCAACTCACAGCAACCCTATATAGGTCTCTGAGGTGTTAAATCTCAGTGGGACAGAAAGTCTTAGCTTTCTCCCAAAGAGCAGCTGGTGAGCTTGAACCACAGACCTTGTGGTTCACAGTCCAGTGCTTATGGTGTTTAATTTTAATCCCATTTGAGTTCATGGTTAGACATTGTAGGGTGCATAATGAACCTCTAAATATGAAGCTGCAATTCAATTTTGGAGATAGTGACCAGGTTAAATAGAATAAATTTGTCAGACTAGTTAAAAATACAGAGTGTCAGAAGAACAAACAAATTTATCTTGGAAGAGGTACAGCCAGAGTGCTCTTTAGAAGTGAGGATGGTTAGACTTCATCTCGCATATTTTAGACATGCTCTTAGGAGGCACGAGTCCCTGGAAAAAGACATCATGCTTGGTAAAGTGGAGGGTCAGAGAAAAAGAGAAAGACTCCCAACAAAATGGATTGACATTATGGTAGCTGCAGTGGGCACAAACCTAAAAACTATAGGGATGGCACAGAACCAGGCAGTATTTCATTCCGCTGTGCATCAGGTAGCTATGAATCAGAACTGATTCAGTGGTATCTACCATTCACTATAAGTCAAAACTGACTTGATAGCACCTAATGATGTGCCACCATAGACTAAGCACTCAACCTGAAGGTTGGTATGAACCACAAGGTCGATGGTTCAAACTCACCAGCCACTCTTCAGAAACCCTATACAAGGTCGCTCTGAGTCAGAACCAATTCAATGACACTTAACAACAACAATAACAATGACATTTAAAAATAAACATAATGAATCTATTATGTTTTCTGATTTCCTGGAGATAGGTCAAGATGAGAAGGTTTAAAAAATAAAAGAAACCACAAATGTGGAGTATATTTTGATTTGATTTTTCAACTATTAAAAGCTACAATGAAGATGTTTCATTGCTTCCCTAAACTTCTTAATTCACAAAGGATATTTACATAAAATTACATATTTCATTTTAAATGGTGGTGCTCATTTCAAGACAATTTATTTTAAACTAGCTTCATTTTGTTCATTTATATCAAAGACACATCCTAAGTAAGTAATGAACAACACTAAGATCATTTTCAGAACTTCAACTAACCTGTTTAGAGTAAATGAAAGAGTGAACCAATGATTTGACCTCATCCAACAAAAAAATATGGCTTACAAAAATCTTCAAAAACAGTTTCATAATAGTACTGGGAAGCAAAAGTGCCTATGAATTTTTATAAACAGTGCTAACATTTAAAAACTGCATAGGACCATGTCCAGGCCCATAAATAACTTGGAATAAATAAATTGACTGTTTTCCCAGAATGATGTTGTTGTTGTTAAGTGCCATCGAGTCGGGTCCGACCCATAGCGACCCTGTACAGGGTTTCCGAGGGTGTAAATCTTTACGGGAGTAGAAAGCCTCAT
>NW_006423058.1:0-1455 GCF_000296735.1 Chrysochloris asiatica | reverse complement strand
ATCCATTCCTGATAAAAACACTCAACAAAGTAGGAATTGAAGGGAAATTCCTCAACATAATCAAGAACATATATACAAAACCAAGAGCCTACATCACTCTCAATGAAGAGAACCTGAAAGCCTTCCCTCTGTAAACAGGAACCAGACAAGGATGTCCTCTATCACCACTCCTATTCAATATTGTGCTGGAAGATATAGCCAGAGCTATATGGCATGATAGAGAAATTAAAGGCATCTGCATTGGCAAAGAGGAAGCAAAACTTTCCTTATTTGCAGATGATATGATCCTATACATAGAAAAACCCAAAGACTTAGTAAAAAAAAAAACTATTAGACCTCATTGGAAGATTCAGCAAAGTGGCAGAGTATAAGATCAACATACAAAAATCAGCTGGATTTCTCTATGACAACAATGATAGCGCTGAAAAGGACATTAGGCAAGCAAAACCATTTACAATAGCCGCCCAAAGGATGAAATATTTAGTAATAAACATAACCAGAGAAACAAAGGACTTATACAAAGAAAATTACAAAACACTACTACAAGAAACCAAAAGAGACCTACAGAGTGGAAGAACATACCATATTCCTGGATAGGAAGACTCAACATCGTGAAAATGTCACTACTGCCCAAAGCAATTTACACATACAATGCAATACCAATCCAGATTCCAACAACATTCTTCAAAGAGATGGAAAAGACAATTCCTAACTTTATATGGAAAGGAAAGAGACCCAGGATAAGTAAAGCACTGCTTAAGAAGAAGAACAAGATTGGAAGTCTCTCATTCCCCGATTTCAATATTTACTACATGGCTACAGTGATCAAAACAGCCTGGTACTGGTACAATGAAAGATATATTGATCAATGGAACAGAATTGAGAATCCAAAAATTAACCCAACCACATACAGCCAAATGATTTTTGACAAAGTGCCTAGACATATTGCATGGGGAGGAGACAGTCTCTTTAACAAATGGTGCTGGCAGAATTGGAAAGCAATATGCAAAAGACTGAAACAAGACCTTTACCTCACACCCTATACAAAAATGAACTCAGCATGGATTAAAAATCTAAATGTGAATCCCAAAATTATGGAGATCATCAATGAAAAAATAGGGACAAATGTGAGGGTACTAATTCAGGGCAAACATTTTGAAAAGTACACAAACAAAAATAGACAAAATAGATGAGTGGGACATACTGAAAATTAGAAACATATGTGCATCAAAAGACTTCACCAAAAGAGTAAAAAGGGAACCCATAGAACGGGAAAAAATCTTTTGCAATGACACATCAGATAAAGGACAGGAAACTACAACACCTCTACAAAAAAAAGACAAATAATCCAATTAAAAAATGGGCACAGGACATGAACAGACACTTCACCCAGGAGGAGATCCAGGCAGCCAACAAACATATGAAGAGTTGTTCATGATCACTAGCCATCAGAGA
>NW_006423057.1:0-1549 GCF_000296735.1 Chrysochloris asiatica | reverse complement strand
CTATAGAGCTCTTGCTAAGACTTCCAGCACAATATTGAATAGGAGTGGTGACAAAGGGCATCCTTGTCTGGTTCCTGTTCACAGAGGGAAGGCTTTTAGTTTCTCTCCATTGAGAGTAATGTAGGCTGTTGGTTTTTTATATATGCTCTTTATTATGTTGAGGATTTTCCCTTGAACTCCTAATTTGTTGAGTGTTTTTATCAGGAATGGATACTGGATTTTGTCAAATAACTTTTCTGTATCAATCGATATGATCATGTGGTTCTTTTATTTTTTCTTATTTATATGGTGGATTATATTGATTGCTTTTCTAATGTTGATTATAATGATTGCTTTTCTAATGTTGGCATCCCTGATATGAATCCTACTTAATCGTGATGTATTATCTTTTTGATGTGATTCTGTTGGATAGGATTTTGTTGAGAATTTTTGCATTTATGTACATGAGGGATATTGGTCTATAATTTTCTTTCTTAGTGACATCCTTCCCTGGTTTGGGTATGAGGGTTATGCTTGCTTCATTAAATGTATTATGAAGTTTTCCATCCTCCTCTATATTCTGGAATAATTTGAGTAGAATTGGTGACAGCTTTCCCTAAATGTTTGGTAGAACTTACCAGTGAATCCATCTGGAACTAGACTTCTTTTGGTTTAGAGTTTTTGATGACTTGATCAATTTCTCCTTTTGTTATGGGTCTGTTCAGGTTTTCTACTTCACTCTGTGTAAGTTTAGGTGGTTAGTGGTGTGCTGTGGAGTTGGTTCCGACTCATAGCGACCCTGTACAGGGTTTCCGAGGCTGTAAATCTTACAGGAGCAGAAAGCCTCATCTTTCTCTCCCAGAACAGCTGGTAGTTTTGAACTGCTGACCTTGCGGTTTGGGGCCCGATTTTTAACCACTACAAAAGTTTAGGTAGATTGTATTTTTCTAAAAATGTACCAATCTCTTCTAAGTTTTCAAATTTGTTGGAGTACAACTTTTCATAGTATTCTCTTTTTATCCTTTTGATTTCGTTTGGTTCCATTGTGACATCGCCCATGTGATTTCTAATGCATGTTATTTTTGTCTTCTTTCTCTTTTCTTTTGTTAGCTTTGTCAATTTTATTAATCCTTTCAAAGAACCAGCTTCTTGTTCTGTTGATTCTTTCTATAGTTTTTCTGTTTCTATCTCATTATTTCTGTTCTAATCTTTATTATCTCTTTTCTTTTGGTTTCCGTAGTGTCGTTCTGTTGGTCTGTTTCTAATGGTTGTAGATGCTGTGTTAATGTGGTAATTTTGATTCTTCTTTTTGGATGTGTGTGTTTATTGCAATAAATTTTCGTTTTAGCACTGTTTTCGCTGTGTCCCAAAGATTTTGGTATGTTGTGTTTTTGTTCTTGTTTGCTTCTAGGTACTTTGTGAATTTACATTTTATTTTTCATACTTCACAGTCGCTTTTCAGCAGGGTGTTATTCAGTTTCCATGTGTTAAACTTTATTTTCTTTGTCTTCTTATTGTTGCTTTCTAGTTTTATAACACTGTGGTCTGAAAAGATGCTTTGTGGCATTTT
>NW_006423056.1:0-1550 GCF_000296735.1 Chrysochloris asiatica | reverse complement strand
TCAGCAGCTTCTTGGGAGAGAGCTGTGGCGGTCTGCTTCTGTAAAGATTACAACCTTGGAAACCCTAATGGGAACCTTCTACCTTCTACTATAGGGTCACTTTGAGTTGGAAGCTATTCAAAGGCAATGGGTTTGGGATTTTTGTTTGTTTGTTTTCTCGATCTTTTTTCAGTTCATGCTTGCAACCACCCTGCTTTTTCAAGTAAACCTTGAACATCTCTTGAAATTACTAATAATTATTAGTCTGAATGATTAATAATATTCCATCATGATGAATCCTAGTGGGGCTCTGTGGGTTAATGTGCTGGACTGCAAGGTAGATGTGAACTGCAAGGTTGGCAGTTCAAGCTCACCAGTTGCTCCTCTGAAACCCCACACAGGGTCACTATGAATCGGAACTGACTCAACAGCACTTAAAAACAACAACAACAACAACAACAACAACAATTTACTTAAGCATTTTGTTAACATTGGATATTGAAACTTCAATTTAAGTGTCATTAGGGAAGATTGAAAGCCCTGGAAACCCTATACAAGGGCGCTATGAGTCAGAACCTACTCCACAGCACTTAACTACACCATCAATAAAGGAAGTGACACTGGGTGGTATGAAAAATTTGTTCTGGACTGCCAACTGAAAGGCTGGTGGTTCAAATCCACCAATGGCACCATGGAAAAAGGCCTGGTGATTTACTGCCATAAGGTTACAGTCACATCTAGAGGTGATGTTGTTGTTAAGTGTCATCAGGTTGGATCAGACCCATAGTGACCCTGTACAGAGTTTCTGAGGAGTATCTGGTGAGTTTTGGGGAGGGCAATTTACAAGAAGAGTTGTTGGCAGAAGAATGATGAAGACAGGCGAAGACACAGGGCTAAGTTAGACACAGGGCTAAGTTAGATAGAGGGCTAAGTTAGATAGAGGTAAATAGTGAGATATACACAGCCTTGGAACAACAGTATTCTGTGTATACACAGCTGAATGGATATGAGAGGAAGAATGGAATATACCTACAAATATATGAGAATTTGAAAGAGGATAAGGAGTTCTGGTATGATGCTGTGGGTTAATGCATTAGACTGTGAAGTCAGATTGAACCACCAAGTCGGCAGTTCAAGCTTACCACTTGCTCCTTGGAAACCCTATACAGGGTTGCTGTGGGTCAGAAATGACTTGATGGCACTTAACAACATTATTTGTACATGGGTATTTACTATTTGTGTAAAAACAACTATGAATGTGGTGGAGCATTTGTTGTTGTTGTTAAGTGCCGTTGAGTTGATTTTGACCCATAGCGACCCTGTATAGGGTTTCCAAGGAGCAGCTGGTGAGCTTGAACCACCAACCTTGCAGTTCAAATGAGTTTGCATTAGCCCACTGCACCACAGGGCAAAATAGATCAAGCATCTTAAGGCAATGAGTTGCTGAGCCTGAGGGTTCAAGACCACAGTCTCAGGGGACACCATGGTCAACTGGAGTAACATAGTCCACAAAGACAATGTTCGACATCCTACTTTAACAAGTAGCATCTGGGATCTTGAAAGTTCATGAG
>NW_006423055.1:0-1550 GCF_000296735.1 Chrysochloris asiatica | reverse complement strand
ATTCCAATGACATTCTTCAAAGAGATGGAAAAGACAATTACTAACTTTACATGGAAAGAAAAGAAACCCAGGATAAGCAAAGCACTGCTTAAGAAGAAGAACAAGGTTGGAGGTCTCTCAATCCCTGATTTCAAAATTTACTATATGGCTAGAGTGGTTAAAACAGGCTGGTACTGGTACAATGAAAGATACATTGATCAATGGAACAGAATTGAGAATTCAGAAATTCGCCCATCCACATACAGTCAAATGATTTTCGACAAAGTGCCTAGGCATATTGCATGGGGGGGAGATACTCTCTTTAATAAATGGTGCTGGCAGAACTGGAAAGTGATATGCAAAAGATTGAAACAAGACATTCACCTCACGCCCTATACAAATAGGAACTCAGCATAAAGATCTAAATGTGAATCTCAAAATTATGAAGGTAATCAATGAAAAAATAGGGACAAATGTAAGGGCACTAATTCAGGACATATAAAGACTACCAAACATTTTGAAAAGTACACAAACAAAAGTAGGCAAAATAGGTGAGTGGGACATACTGAATATTTAAAAATTATGTGCATCAAAAGACTTCACCAGAAGAGCAAAACGGGAACTCACAGAATGGGAAAAAATCTTTTGTGACAACACATCAGATAAGGGACACATTTAAAAAATATATAGGAAACTACAATACCTCTACAAGAAAAAGACAAATAACCCAAATAAAAAATGGGCATGGTCATGAACAGACACTTCAACAAGGAGGAGATCTGGGCAGCCAACAAACATATGAAGAAATGTTCATGATCAATAACCATCAGAGAAATGCAAATCAAAACAACAATGAGATATCATCTAACACCAGCAATAACAGCAAAGATAAAAAAGGCAGAGGACAACAAATGCTGGCAAGGATGGGGAAGACTGGGACCCTCCTACATTGTTGGTGGGATTGCAAAATGGTCCAACTTCTTGGAAAGAAATATGGCGCTTCCTCAGAAGGTTGGAAATAGAAATAACTTATGATCCAGAAATTCCTCTACTTGGTATTTACCCACAAGAAATACAAGCCATAACACGAGTAGATATATGCACACCAATGTTCACAGCAGCACTATTAACAATAGCAAAAAAAGGCAGACAGCCAAAATACTCATCAGTTGAAGAATGGATAAACAAAATGGTATATGCACACAATGGAAAACTATACTACCTTGAAGAAGAACAAGGTAGCTGCAAGCTACCGCATAATATGGATGAACCTCGAGGACATTATGCTGAGTAAAATTAGTCAGCCACAAAAGAAGGAATACTGCACAAGACCATTATTGTAAAAGACTAAGAAAAAGAACCCACCCAAAAGGGGAAAAAAAAAAATCTATATATATAATTCCTGATCACCGGGATGTATGGGATGAGAGGAGGGGAGTAAGAGAGGGGAAGATACAGCACAGGGTAGGGAATAGTCATAGGAGAGCCTAGGTGCTGGGGGTGGGGGTGGCTGGAAATACATCAGAAGGGGGAGGGGAAAAGAAGAACACGGTGGATGGGAGATCAGTTAG
>NW_006423054.1:0-1493 GCF_000296735.1 Chrysochloris asiatica | reverse complement strand
GGGGCCTCCGAAAAGGGCAGCAGGGTTGGGGATATTAATCTGGGTCCCACTGACAAAGGGCTGCTGTTAGGGCCGGGCAGTGGGGGCTTGGGTGGGCACAGAGGCAGGAGCTCTTGTTGCTCATGGGACACGAAGTGAACGTGAGCTTTGATGTGCTTCCGCAGAGAGCTAGGGTCCCTGTAGCGCTTGTGGCAGCCAGGGCTTGTCCACATAGTGGGTGTGTGTGTGCTTGAAATGGTCACTGGAGTTGGAGTATCGCTTGTTGCAACCTTCGTAGGGGCAGATGTAGTGCTTCTCACCTGTATGTGATCGGTTGTGGATCTTCAGATTCTCCAGGCACGAGAAGCTCTTGTTACAGGTGGGACAGCGATGTGGCTTCTCGTTGGTGTGCGTGCAGATGTGGATCAGCATCTTATACCTGGCGTTGAAACCCGGCCATGGCGAGCACACCCCTCCCAGTGGCAGCAGTACCCAACATCCTTCTCAGGCTGGACACGGTAGTTATGTACGTGATCCACCAAGTCATGAAGAAGGTCGAACAGCTGCTTGCACTTGGTCCAGCGACACACCAGTTGTTTGGGCAAGGGCAGCTCAGGTGAGAGGCACTTGTCCTTGGGGGTGGTGAGAAAGGAGGAAGCGGGCAGGTGCAGGGCACCCCCGGAGCCCAGGGGCCGGAAGAACTGGAAGGAGCTGGGCAGACTGTCCAGATAGCGCAGTGGTTGGAAGTCCAGGGTGCTGGGCACTGGAGGCAGGTCCCCACTGCCCTGGCGCTAAGGGGACTGAGAGCTGCTGCCATTGGGGATGTCCAACCCAGATGGCGGTGACAAGCTGAGGTCCACAAGAGGGGCTGCCGAAAAGCATCCATCTAGCTTGTCCGGGAACTTAGAGTTCAGCAGGAAGCCTGAGGGTGGGGAGCCTGGGGAGCTCATAGTAGGGCTGCCGTCCACCAGGCCAAACTCCCTGTGCAGAGCTCTCTGTGACGGACCACACCCATGGTCCTCTTCTTCTTGTCTCTTGCTGCCCAGAGCTTGGTGATACTCAGCTTCAGATCGAAAGGCTCTTCCAAGGAGTACATGGTGATGGGAAACTGGGGTTGGAGGCAGCAACAGGCAGTAAGCTCTGCTGCAGGACGGCTCTGGGTGGTTCTGGGCTGCGGGGACACAGCGGGAGAGGGGGCGGGGCCACGAAGTTCACAGGGCTCAGGCTCCCCTGGTATGGCCACCCTACGCCTGGCAGCTCCACCACATCTGCAGCTCCTGCAGGGAAGGTGGCTGCGGTGGCCCGGCCGTGCGGGGATCTCATTGGCTCTTGATCATATGCTACCTCTTGAAATGGTTGAACATTAACCATTACCTTTTGGTACAGTGACTCTGTGTATTCTTCCATCTTCTCTTGATGCTTTCTGCATCATTCAATAATTCTCCCAGAGAATCTTTCAATAACGAAATTTGAGGCTTGAATTTTTACTTCAGGTCCCTCAGCTTGAGAAATGC
>NW_006423053.1:0-1550 GCF_000296735.1 Chrysochloris asiatica | reverse complement strand
ATCTCATCTGCCATGTAGAATGAACTCTGTATATGTAAATGTAGCTCTACCCTGCCATGTAGCTTGCTCTCTGTATATGGACATTTTGGACTCGTCTGCCATGTAGTTAGCTCTCTGTACATGGATATGTTGGATTGAGCTGCCAAGTAGCTAGATCTCTGTATATGAACATATGTATATTTATGTGCCATGTAGCTACCTGTCAATATATGTACACATTGGACACCTCTGCCATCTAGCTAGAACTCTGTATATGTAAATATTGCAATACTCTGCCATGTAGCTAGTTCTCTGTATATGTACATTTTGGAATCTTCTGCCATGTAGCTAGCTCTCTGTAGATGGATATGTTGGACTGATCTGCCAAGTAGGAAGTTCTCTGTATATGAACATATTTGAATAGTCTGCCATGTAGGTAGCTCTCTTTATATGGACATTTTAGACTTGTCTGACATGTAGCTAGCTCTCTGTATATGGACATTTTGGACTCAACTGCCATGTAGCTAGCTCTCTGTATAGGCATATGTTGGACTGGTAGGCCAAGTAGGTAGTTTCCTGTATATGAACATATTGGACTTGTCTGACATGTAGCTAGCTCTCAGTATATGAACATGTTGGACTCATCTGACATGTAGCTAGTACCCTGTATATGGACATGTTGAACTACTCTACTATGTAGCTTGCTTTCAGTGTATGGGCAGTATGGACACATTGGCCATGTAACAAGAACTCTGTGTATGTAAATGTTGCACTACTCTGCCATGTAGCCTGCTCACTGTGTACAGACAAGTTTGAATCATCTGCCTTGTAGCTGGAACTCTGTATATGGAAATGTTGCACTACCCTGCCATGTAGTTTTCTCTCTTTATATGAACTTATTGAACCTGTCTGCCATGTATTTAGCTCTTAGTATATGGACATATTGGACTCATCTGCCTTGTAGCTAGTACCCTGTATATGGACTACTCTGCCATGTACCTAGCTCTCAGTATATGGACACGTTGGACACATCTGCCATCTTGCTAGAACTCTGTATACAGAAATATTGCACTACCCTGCCACATAGCTAGCTCTCTGTATATGGACATTTTGGAGTCGTCTGCCATGTAGCAAGTACCTTATATATGGACATATTGGACTACTGTGCCATGTAGCTAGCTCTCAGTATAGGGACATTTTGGACTCTTCTGCCATGTAGCTAGATCTCTGTACATGGATATGTTGGACTGATCTGCCAAGTAGGTAGATCTTGTATATGAACTTATTGGACTTGTTTGCCATATAGGTAGTTCTCTGTTTATGGACTTTTTCGACTTGTCTGACATGAAACTAGCTCTCTGTGCATGGATATTTTGGACTGATCTGTCATGAAGCTAGTTCTCAGTATATGGACACGTGGGACACATGTGACATGTATCTGGAACTCTGTATATGGAAATAATGCATAACTTGCCATGTTGTTAGCTCTCTGTATATAGACAAGTTTATCTCATCTGCCATGTAGAATGAACTCTGTATATGTAAATGTAGCTCTACCCTGCCATGTAGCT
>NW_006423052.1:0-1498 GCF_000296735.1 Chrysochloris asiatica | reverse complement strand
GATAGTTGTCTCATTGACATAACAAAGAAAATTCTATTTACAAATAGGATGATATTCACAGGTTGTTGTTGTTGTTGTTGTTAAGTGCCATCGAGTCGGTTCCGACCCATAGCGACCCTGTACAGGTATAGGGATCAAAACACACATTTTGGGAAGGTCACAAATCAAACCATAATTTTCTCCCAAATTCCTGTGTCACTAACAGAACTAAGGTGTCACAGTTCCCTCTGTTAGAAGAAGAGTTCTTCCATATTCCTACGCAAAAATCTACAGTATTTATAGACATGCACAGATAACAGGATCATGCTCTCTCCAAAGCATAAGTTCTAAGCAAATCAAACTGAGCCCTTGATTCATAAAGATTCATTTCATTGGAAGGGACAGATAATAAGCAAACATATAGCGTTTCTGGTGCTCCTAACTTGGGCCTCTGCAGCCATGTAATTTCTGAGTGCAAATAGGCACAGTGCGTCCAAGTCCATTTAACAGATGAGCAGTCAGAGGAAGAGATAACAAGCCAGGATAGTTCAACACTTTCGTATAGAACAAAAATCTTTGTTTCTCATTATTCCATATTTGAGCAAAGAAACATTTCTAATGCTTTCAAAACCATCTTCCTAAGCTTGTGTTGTTCCAATTCTAATTAATAAGTTCACTTTTCTGTGATTTATCTCCTATAAGATCATTAATAGGTAAGGGTCCCATTGTGTTCTCAGTCAACTGCAAATCTGGGGTTACAAGATAGCAATCCATTCTACCATTTTCCTTCACCTCCCTCTATTTTGGCTGCCCTCTCATAAAGTTACATTTATATGCATATGCATTCTTAAGTTTAAACAACATAGCAATTAAACATGCTACTTCCTAACACTAATAGACTTCCTGTTTTAATATAGTAAAATCCCCTTCTTACCATTATGTTGTTGTTGTTGTTGTTGTTGTTGTCAGGTGCCATCGAGTTGGAACCGACTCATAGCGACCCCATGCACAGCAGAAGGAAACAGTGTCCGATCCTGGGCCAACCTCCCTACCACCACCACACTTGATGCCATCAATGATGCTACCTTATCATTATAGAAAACTCAAAATTTTCTAGTAGCATGAAAGACAGAATAATAAAACAGAATATGTGATAGAGAATGATTTGGTCATGGAAGTCCATTTAAAACGGGGATGATAGGAACAGCTGCTTTGAAGAGGGGACTGTCGAACTCATGCCTGAATGGAAAAAACGAGTTGGTCATGCAAAGTTCAGGAAAGAGCACTTCAGAAAAGGTATTGAACCTGGGGTAAGAATGGACTTGGCAACCTCTAGGAAAAGAGTGTGGTGGGAGACAATGGACTGATCGTATGGGACCAGGAAGGTCTGGCAGTGAGTTTGTGGTTTATACTCAGCACAATGACAATCCATGGGAGAGTGGTGAGAAGAAACTCCTGTTTTTACCAAATATATTCCAGCATATGTTACGTGCTTTCACACTGCCCCAAAGAGAAAGGT
>NW_006423051.1:0-1551 GCF_000296735.1 Chrysochloris asiatica | reverse complement strand
AATTACACTACACTTTCAAAGTCTTGTACTTGTTTAGGATATAAACAAAATGTGTTTATTCTAATTTTACCCCCACTGCTAGTCTTTTAAATTTGTGTCTTTAATGCATTGTATCCTTTAATTCTTCATTAAAATGGATATAAGTAAATATTTCAAAGTAACCTATATTCCTGGCTTTGCTTGTTGTTAAGTACCGTGGAGTTGGTTCCGACTCATAGTGACGCTGCACAGGGTTTCCTAGGCTGTAAATCTTTACAGGAGCAGAACGCCTCATCTTTCTCCCACAGAACCGCTGGTAGTTTCGAAGAACCTCTGGTGGTTTCGAACTGCTGACCTTGAGGTTGGCAGCCCGACTCATAACCAGTACGCTACCCAAGCTCCTTCCTGGCTTTGCTTAGCAGTTTATTTAATATCTTTCAAACTGAATTTCTTTACTGCTCTCTTTGAAATTGGATCTAATGGAGTTATTTTTGCTTCCTTGTCGGAAGTCTTTTTTGATTTTGTGTTTCTTTTAATGTATTTGAAAAATGTTTTCCACTGGAATTTTAATTTTTAACTATTTATAATGTCCCTGGTTATGATACAGCATTATTTAAAATTGTTAGCTTAACAACTAAAAAAATTGAGCTGAGTATTATATTAAATGAATTAATTTAACAAGTTACCTACCGTAAATGAAAATTTAAGTTGTATTTTGTAAGATTGTTATAATCAGACATCTTGTTTGTTTGCATTTTTGACAAATTATTTCATCTTCAGCAAGAAATCTCTTTGTTGTGGTTGTTAAGTGCCGTCAAGTTGGTTCCAACTTATAGTGACCCTGTTTAAGGTGTATAAGGAGCAGCTGATGGTTTTGAACTGCCAACCTTGTGGTTAGCAGTCCAGTGCTTATACTAGAGCGCCACACCAGGACTCCAGAATTCTCTTTAATGGTGACTAAATTTCACAGGTTCAGATTTAAACCACCATCATCATTTTTAAGTGTTTTACTCTAATGTTTTGTATTCCTTAATTTGGGGTGTATTGCCCTCAGATAGTTAAATTTAAAAATTTAATCCAAACTTCATGTTGTATAAATTTATAGCAGTTCGTTTTATGATAAACATTGGCAAGCACTGTAATCTTTTTATGTACAGTTTGAATATTTTAGATCAACAGATAGACATTTCCCCAGTTCATGTTATATTTTTATCCAGTTTACCAATAGCAAAATAATCATTGTCTCATTTTAATTGTATTATTTTTCATCTTGTAAAATTACAAATTTTTGAGTATGTCTTTTGCCCTACAAATGTCAAAGTATGATCAAAGGGAAAGAAATTATCCTTATTACAAAGCTTAAACATTTTTCTTTACCTATTACATTCTGGTGTAGTGCTATAGAATAGATTGCTAATCACAAGGTTCACTATGAGTTGGATCCGACTGGCCAGTACTATTGTTGTTGCTAAAGGCCATTGAATGGGTTCAGCTCATAGCTGTAGAGTTTCTGACGAACAGCTGGTGACTTTGAACCACCAATATTGCAGTTCAAACCGACTTTATGGTCCA
>NW_006423050.1:0-1551 GCF_000296735.1 Chrysochloris asiatica | reverse complement strand
TTGTGCTGCCTCACTTTCTTGAAAGATTTCAAGTTGTATTCCATCAATTCCTGGTGCCTTGTTCTTTGCCAATTCCTTCAATGCACTTTGGACTTCCTCCCTGAGTATCATTGGCTCTTGATCATATGGTTCCTCTTGAAATAGTTGAACATTAACCATATCCTTTTGGTACAGTGACTCTGTGCATTCCTTCCATCTTTTCTTGATGCATTCTGCATCATTCAATAATTTGCCCAGTGAATCTTTCAATAACAAAAGCCAAGGCTTGAATTTTTTCCTCAGTTCACCCAACTTGAGAAATGCTGACCATGTTTTTTGTTTTTGGTTTTCTAATTCCAAATCTTTGCATATTTTATTATAGTATTTAGCTTTATCTTCTCAAGCTGATCTTTGAAATTTTCTGTTCAGCTCTTGCACCTCTTCAGTTCTTCCATTTGCTTTAGCATCTCTACCCTGGAGAGCAAGTTTCAGAGGCTCTTCTGACATCCATTTTGACCTTTTCCTTCTTTCTTGTCTTCTTAATGACTTTTTGCTCTCTTCACGTATGATTTTCTTGATGTCATCCCACAACTCTCTGGTCTTCGGTGTTTAATGTATCAAATCTGTTCTCCAGATGATCTCTAAATTCAGGTGGGATAAATTCAAGGTCATATTTTGGTTCTCGTGGACTTGTTTTCAATTTTTTCAGCTTCAGTTTGAATTTGCAAATCAGTAATTGATGATCTGTTCCACAGTCTGCCCCTGGCCTTGTTGTCACTGATGATATGGAGCTTTTCCATCTTCTCTTCCACAGATGTACTCAATTTGATTCCTATGTGTTCCATCTGGTGAGGTCCATGTGTACAGTCGTCTATTATGCTGTCTATAGAAGGTATTTGAAATAAACAAATCATTGGTTTTGAATAAATCTATCATTCATTCTCCAGCATCATATATATCACTAAGACCAAATTTTCCAACTACTGGTCCTTCCTTTTTGCTACCAACCTTTGCATTCCAATCACCAGTAATGAGCAATACATCTTGATTGCATGTTTGATCAATTTCAGATTGAAGAAGTCGGTAGAATTCTACTATTTCATCCTCACAGGCTTTAGTGGTTGGTGCATAAATTTAAATAATAGTGGTATTAACTGGGCTTCCCTGTAGGTGCATGGATATTATCCTATCACCTACAGCATTGTACCTCATGAATGATCTGGATATGTTCTTTTTGACGATGAATGCAACACCATTCCTTTCCAATTTGTCATTCCCTGCATATAGCAGGTTGTTAATGAGTCTTCCTCCAATCCGATTCCATGTTTTTTGTTTTTTTTTCATAGAATCTACCTTCTCAGATTATTTGCTCAGCATACAGGTTGGATAAGTATGATAAAAGAATACAAACTTGTCGCACACCTTTCTTAATTTTAAGCCATTCAGGGTTCCCATATTCTGTACAAACAACTGCCTCTTGGTCCAGGTAAAGATTCCTCATGAGCACAATTAAGTGTTCTGGAATATCATACTTCGCAATGTTGTCCAAAGCTTGTCATGATCCACACAATC
>NW_006423049.1:0-1551 GCF_000296735.1 Chrysochloris asiatica | reverse complement strand
TAAAATGTGAGGGTTGTAAAGGCACAAAGTGACTGGCTTAGAAACTTTCAAGATGAAGTTTAGATTCAGAGTGTGTGGGGAAGGTACAATCCTTACTTAGTGGTTTTCATCCTGTCTAAATGGGTCTGGTGAAAGGAGATGGGGATATGACTCTTATGACTCAATAGTGAGTAATTGTTATCACGACTAATTGTGATCATCGCAACTATAATGGTAGAAGTTTTGTAGCAAAAAGTAGTGAGTGGTTGATCTTACAGTCCAGGAACCAAGGACCTTGGGACCATCCAGGGACAAGAGCGGAAGTGTAGTGTAGGACCCTAGCCAGAGAATAGGTGATGACAGAGACATAGGCAAAGATGATGACATGGAGATGGAGCAGCTGAAGGGAGAGGAGCTGTATGCTGGTGGCCAGGAGGCAGGCTTGCAGGGTTGTTTGAATGATTGTACAGTCTTGAGTGTTTTTGTGTACATTCAAAACAAAAACAGAGGGATTAAAGTAAATACTGTTGAATGATGATGCATGCAGGGGATTGCAGTCATTGCAAGGAAATGAAATACAATAGAATGAGTATAAAACCTTTGTCCCTCTATGTAATCTATCATTCAATTCACAATAAAAACTTAAAAAAAAGAAAGACCAGCAGGATAATAAAAAAACAAAAACGTCAATCTAACTGACTACTAGAAGAACAAGCAAGTTGTTTGGCAGAGAGCCATCAAGGTAAGCAGCCAAGTCCCTTCAGGACAAATACACCTCCAAGACTGATACTCAAAGGGAACACATGGGCAGGCATGTTGATTTGCTGGAGACTATATTGGTCTTCTGGTGAGTGGATGTGAGGAAAACGCAGCAATAAAGATATGGGTTGAATTCGGCTATGTTCCATAGACTCCTGTCGACATGGAGATGAGAGAGAGAAGAAGTGTTGGTTGGTCCAAAGTATGGTGATACCTGGGGACTCCTGAGCCCATGGACAAGTACATAGCCATGGAGGGCTAGAGCTGAAAATGATGTGTCCAGCTGATAAGAAGTGAGGGATTAGCACAAAAATGCCCAGACTTGTAGATACTACCCATTTGACTTAGCTTCGATGACTTGATGAACAGAAGTCGAGTAGTGGAAGACAACAACAACAACAAAAAGATAAAGGAAACAATTTGAGGAACTTGATCTATACTTATGGATGTAGTAGCTCAAAATGCCAACTGAGAGGGAAGATATCTTTACATCAAGGATCAAACCTATCCACTCTGTACACAGGGTTGATAGGGGTAAGCAAATTAGACATTGGCTACCTAAAATGGGGGCGGGGGGAAAGATAAAGACACAAAGTGACTGGCTTACAATTTTCAAGAGGGAGTTTAGTTTCAAATTGTGCAGGGGAAGGTAGAACCCACACTGAATAGTTTTCATCATGTTTAGAAGGATCTTGTGAAAGGAGTTGAGGATGTTTCTTATGATTCAAGAGTGAGTTATTGTTGGTTTCTGAAAAAAGATGGCAGATCGGGTGGAAGTGTAGTGATGAGCTCTGTTGAGAACAACACAGAATA
>NW_006423048.1:0-1551 GCF_000296735.1 Chrysochloris asiatica | reverse complement strand
ATTCTTTATTTTATGAGCCAATCTGTTATTTAGCTAAAAGGTGGCCTCAAGAGATAATTTCAGATAAAAGTTTAAATAGTATTTCAGGTCGATGGTCTCAAACTAGTCCAGTAAGTCTGGATTTTTTTTTAAGAAGTTGAGTTCTGCTATACATTTTTCTCCTATTCTCTCATACTACCGTGCATTGTGGCCCTGACCATAATGGTTTATAGTCGTAGTGGGGCACTATCTAGTTCTTCTGGTTTTACGGTAGATGAGGCCATGGTTCATGTAAACTGTCCTATAGACTAGTTTATTCTCTGAGTCTTGGATATTTACTTTCTCTTTTGTTCTGGGTGAATAGAGACCAACTGATGTATCTTTGATGGCTGCTTGCAAGCTTTGAAGACCCTTGACAATAATTACTACATTGGACTATAGAACATTCATTTTATGAACTATATGTCAATTAACTGAGTTCTCTCATGAGGCTAGGAGGGCTAGTAGCGTAGTGGTTACGAATCGGGCTGCGAACCTTAAGGTTAGCGGTTCGAAATTACCAGTCGCTCCGCGGGAGAAAGATGAGGCTTTCTACTCCCATAAGATTTACACCCTCGGAAACCCTGTACAGGGTCGCTATGGGTCGGACCCGACTCGATGGCACTTAACAACAACAACAACAACTCATGAGGCTATGATGCTAAACCTTTAAACCCAGAAAACCAATCTTTCAAGGTGTTTACTTATGTTGAAAGAGTACCTGTAACTGTGTCCCTGTGTGGTTTATGATAATACATATATGGATATACAGGTATGCACACACATACCCACATGTATATATGCTTATAATTACATTTATCTGTTCACACATATGTACCCAAATATCCATATATGTATATGCTTATAAACGCATTTGTGTACCATGAATATAATTTTGTTTGTTGTTGGTGTTATTACACAATTACTTCTGTCATATTCTTTACCAAAAATGTCCCTCTCTCTTGTGCACTTCTTGTGCACATCTACCTTGGTCAAACTGGGTACACTTCACCCACATTCAATACTAGTGGTGGTAGTGTGCTGCAGAGTCGGTTCCGACTCATAGCGACCCTGTACAGGGTTTCCTAGACTGTAAATCTTTAGGGGAGCAGAAAGCCTTATCTTTCTCCCACGGAACAGCTGGTAGTTTCAAACTGCTGACTTTAAGGCTAGCAGCCCAATTCATAACCACTATGTTACTAGAACTCCTACATTCAATGCTACCTTTCCCATTACCAAAAATGACAAGTGTCTACTATTTTGAAAATGTTTCCCCCCTCTCCTACCCCACCCCCACAGGTCCCTACGTCCCTAGTAATCACCAATTAGCATTGGTCTCAACATATATATCTAGTCTTTTCTTCTTGTAAAAGTATAATCATACAATATTTGCCTATTTGTGACTGACTATTTCACTTAACATTATGTACTCCAGATTCATCCACATTATAAGATGTTTCAAGAGCTCCTCATTATTCTTTATGGCTGTGTAGTATTCATTATATGTTGTTGTTGTTTGGTGCTATTGAGTCA
>NW_006423047.1:0-1551 GCF_000296735.1 Chrysochloris asiatica | reverse complement strand
GCATCTCAATGTAAAGAAAATTAAAATCCTCACCACTGGACCAGTAAATAACATCATGATCAGTGGAGAAAAGATTGAAGTTGTCAAAGACTTCATTTTGCTCGAATCAACCATCAACATTCTTCCAAGCAGCAGACAAGAAATCTAACGACATATTGTATTAGACAAATCTGCTATACCAGACCTCTTGAAAGTGTTGAAGAGCAAAGATGTCAGTTTGAGGACTAAGATGCACCTGACCCAAGCCATGGTATTTTCAATAACCTCATATGCATGCAAAAGTTGGACAGTGAATAAGGAACACCGTGGAAGAATTGAAGCGTTTGAGTTATGGTGTTGGAGGAGAATATTGAAATAACTATGGACTGCCAAAAGAACAAACAGATCTGTGTTGGAAGAATCACAGCCAGAGTGCTTCTTGGAAGTCAGGGTGGCCAGATGTCTCATAACTTGGACATATTGTCAGTCCCTGGAGAAGGATATCATGTTTGGCAAAGTGGAGGGTTGGAGAAAAAGAGGAAGACCTCCAACAAGGTGGATTGGCACAGTGGCAGCAGCAATGGGTTCAGGTGTAGCAACAATTATGAGGTTGGCCCAGGACCAAGCAGTGTTTTGTTCTGTTGTACATAGGGTCCCTATGAGTTGGTACTGACTCAATGGCACCTAACAACAGCAACAATGTATTTGTTGGGGCTCCACAGAGACACAGGTGCCCCGATATGGCGTCAGCTTGTGAAATGCTGCGTTTAGTGACCCTTTCCTTTCCATCACCCCCAGCTTAGTGTCTGAGGACTGCCAAAGAAAAGACCACAAGACGGGTGATTCTAAAGGAGAGAATGTTATTGTCTTCCAGGTCTGGAAGCCAATCAAGGCTCTAAGAAAGGAACCATCCCATACTCCCCTCCTGGTTTCTGGTAGCCAGTCCTCATTGATCCTTTGATGGCTGATCTGTTGAATTCTCCCACATGTGACCTTGTTCTCAGGTCTGTTCTCCTTTTTTACTGTTGTTGTTGTTAAGTGCCGTCAAGTCGATTCTGACCCATAGCGACCCTGTATAGGGTTTCCAAGGAGCAGCTGGTGAGCTTGAACTGCTAACCTTGCAGTTCAAACGGCTTTGCAGTCAGGTGCATTAACCAACAGCGCCACAGTCCTCTTTTATTAGACACCCATTATATATAATAGGAGTCCAATTGTGGCGCTGTAGGATAAGCACTGGATTGCTAACCACAAGGTTGGAGGTTCAAACCCACCAGCTGCTCCTTGGAACCTATACAGTATTGCTATGAGTCAGAACCTACTTGATAGCACTTAACAAAAACAACAACAAAACATATGATATGGACTCACCTTACTCCTGGATGGTCACAAACTTCATTGATACTATCTTTGTTTTTTTAAGGTTTTTATTGAGGATTGAGTGAAAGTTTACAGGGCATATCATCAGTTTTACATTCAATAAATCATACACCTTGTTTCATTACAATGATTATAATCCCCTCCATGTACCATCAGTTAACAGTATTTCTCTCTATTCACTTTAACTTTTTATTT
>NW_006423046.1:0-1551 GCF_000296735.1 Chrysochloris asiatica | reverse complement strand
AGTTTCGAACTGCTGACCTTGCAGTTCACAGCCCGATTCGTAACCACTAATTCTTCAATTTCATCATCACTAGTTTTAGTGTTGGGTGCATAAATTTGAATAGCAGTGACATTAACTGGTCTTACTTGTAGTTGTATGGATATTATCATATCACAGACAGTGTTGTACTTCAAGATAGATCTTGAAATGTTCTATTTGATGATGACTGCAATGCCATTCCTTTTCAGTTTGTCATCATGGCAGAGTAAACGGTATGATTGTCAGATTCAAGTGGACAATACCAGACTACGTTGGACTGCAAAGTCAGTTTGAACTGCAAGGTCAGTGGTTCAAGCTCACTAGTCACTCCTCTGAAACCCTATTGTTGTTGTTGTTAAGTGCCATCAAGTCAGTTCTGACTCATAGCGACCTGTATAGGGTTTCTGAGGAGCAGCTGGTGGATTTGAACTGCCAACATTGTGGTTTGTAGTCCAGTGCTAATCCTACAGCACTACACCAGGATTCCCAGAAACCCTACAGAGGTCTTCTTTTTAGTCTTATGGATAATATCCTATTATAGACAGCATTGTACTTCAAAGATAGATCATATAAATGTTCATTTTGATAACCAATATGATACCATTCCTCTCCAATTTGTCATTCCAGCTATAGTTAAATTACATGATTTTCTGATTCAAAATGCCCAATACCAGTTCATTTGACTCACTAATGCCTAGTTTATCTTTATTTATGCATTCCATTTCATTTCTGACAGCTTCCAATTTTTCTAGATTCATACTTCCTACATTCCATGTTCCAATTATTAATAGATGTTTACAGCTGTTTCTTCTCATTTTGAGTTGTGCCCCACAGCAAATGAATGTCCTGAGAGCTTTACTCCAATCATGTCATCATGGTCAAGTCTACTTCTAGGAGGCAAACTTAGTCATATCTTCAGTGCCTTCCAACCTGAAGGGATCATCTAGTAGAACTATATCTGACAATGTTCTACTGCTATTCATAAGGTTTTCAGTAGATATGCATTAGAATAAGTCCACCTCTCTATCTTCCTAGTCTGTCCTATTCTGGAAGCTCCATTAAAATCTGTTCACCCTGAGTTATCTTGTTGGTCCATAAAAACAGTTGGGTAGCTTTCAGCTTCACAGCCACATGCAAGCCACCACAGTATGACACTGCCAGACAAGTATGTATGTATAATGCTTGATATTTTAGACGGTATTTTCACATTCACTATCTGATTAAACATTGCGTTAATTATACTAGGCCTCTAATCCACAAACTTCAACATGTAATTTATATTATTTACTTTCTGGTAGCGTAGTGGTTACGAATTGGGCTGTGAACCTTAAGATCAGCGGTTCGAAACTACCAGCCGCTCCGCGGGATAAAGATGAGGCTTTCTACTCCTGTAAAGATTTACACCCTCGGAAATCCTGTACAGGGTCACTATGGGTCGGAACCGACTCGACGGCACTTAACAACAACAACAACAACAACATCTTTTAGTAAAGTTTTATGACATTAAGGGTATGTTTTATGTTTTTAAGATAA
>NW_006423045.1:0-1506 GCF_000296735.1 Chrysochloris asiatica | reverse complement strand
ATGCTTCACTCTCAGCTCTAGCCCTCTGTGGCTATGTCCTTGTTCATGGGCTCAAGTGTCCCCAGGTCTCACCACACTTTGGACCAACCAACCCTTCCTCTTCTCTCTCTCTCATCTCCAGGTCAATGGGAGTCTATGGACTGTGGTTGAACTCAGCTCATTTCTTCATTGCTGCCTTTCCCCCTCTTCCACTCACCAGTAGACCAATGTGTCACCAGCAAGCTTACATGCCTGTTCGTGTGGTCCCTTTGAGTTTCAGCCTTAGAGGGGAGTTTGTCCTGAAGGAACTTGATTGCTTGCCTTGATGACTTCCTAGCAAACAGCTTGCTTATTCTTGTGGTAGCCATTCATGCTGACATTTTTGTTTTGGATTTTTCCTGATGACCTTTCTTTGAAGATGTATCTTCTGTTGCTCTAGCTGTTCCAGGCTGGTCTGCTTGTCCTTGCTAGTGGGAATGTCCCACTTCATAAGGTTCTGGAGGGGGCTCAGGATTCCACCTAAGGTTTTATACTCTGCGCTTTGTATGAAGCCTATTTCACTTGGCAAGTTGTAGAACCCCTTTGAAGTATTCCAATCAGTTATAGGCTGAATATGGGCTTACAAGTTTTCTGTAATAGTGTTTCCCAACATTCCTTTGTATCCCACTCAAGTGTCTATTTTATAATAGTAGGCAAGGGAAACCAATATTCATAAGATAGTCAAGCATTTTAGTATTATTTCCCCTCTTCAAACTATGCCTAGATCCCTGTATCACAGAGCCCTGTTATTCTAAGGTTAAGGCATGCATCACTATTTACCTCTGTTCCATTTACCCCATGCAAATCTGTCTCAGTGTTCTCCTATCTATCTTGTTCTTCCACCTCCTCCCCTTCTTGAATTGTCCTCCCAGACACCCGAACTAAACCCCAACCCCAACCCCACTGTTGTGGTTACCTTATATCCCATTAATTCTTCCCTCCATTTAAGACACTCTATTTTATCATGTAATCTACTTGAACTTCTCACCACCTGGATCTCTGTACCTCTGTGTTTTCCTTCTATCACATTGTAATTGTTTTGATCATAGACTGACTTCCCAGATCCTCTGTTCTTATAATTTTATTCTGTTCTTGACTCTTCCATTTGTCAATTGAGTTCAGAGTGATACTGCCACATATGTCATTCTCTGGTTGTTGTCTGTTCTTGTTGGTTCTCTGTCCACAGAAGTTCCTTTAGGAAGTTTTTCATAGCAGGGTTGGCTTTGGCAAAATCCCTTAGCTTCTGTTTATCCTTATTTTTCTCAACTCCATTGTATACTGTTTTGATACATTTTATAATCATTTCTCTGCATTCCTTCTCAGGCATTTCCAAAGCCTGCCCATCTTCTAGTATGGAGTGTAGGTCTACGTCCAGTTCATTTGCCTCAGTCATTTTATCTCATTTCTGATCATGTGCTAATATGGTCATTTGTTTCTGTTTTGGGGGCATATTCAGGAGTTATCTGTGGTCTTAATACTTAGATGGGT
>NW_006423044.1:0-1552 GCF_000296735.1 Chrysochloris asiatica | reverse complement strand
TCTAAAAGTTGATTAAAATTAATTCTATAGCCAGAGTGTGGATAAATTTTGACTCACCTTCATACATAGCATGTTTGTGAAGTTGAATAATTATAGTTATGAAGAGCAGGTTAATGGTTTACAAGAATTAAGAGGATGTAAAACATATGGTTTTAATAGGATTATATAACAGCCTTATGGTAATTGTACATTTAAATATCTCAATTGTAGCTACATGGAGCTACTATGCGTACAACAAATTTGCTCTGAGCTGTTCTGGAATACTCATACTTTGAAATATTATCCATAGCTTGTCATGACCCACACTATTGAAAGCCTTTGTGTAATTAATAAAACACAGGTAAACATCTTTCTGGTATTCTCTGCTTTCAGCCAAGATCCATTGGACATAAGCAATGATATCCCTCATCACACCTCCTCTTCTGAATCCAGCTTGAAACTTTGGAAGTTCTCTGTCAATGTATGCTTGCTACCTTGAGTAAAACTTCACTTGCATAGGATATCAAAGATATTGTCCAGTGATTTCCACATTCCGTTAGGTCACCTCTCTTTGGAATGGGCACAAATACGGATCACTTTCAAGCAGTCTGCCAGATAGTTGTCTTCCTAATATCTTGGCAGAGATGAGTGAGTGCCTCCAGTGCTACCCCATTTTCTTGAAAGACTTCAATTTTTATTCCATCAATTCCTGGTGCCTTGTTCTTTGCCAATTCCTTCAATGCACCTTGGATTCTTCTTTCATTATGTGCTACTTTGATTATATGCTACTTCTAGAAATGGTTGAATATCATTTTGCTACAGTGACCGTGTATTCTTTCCATCTTCTTTTGATGAAAATGGTGTAAGAGATATCAAAAAGTGGTTTATGGTCATGGTATTAAGGGACATCAAAATAAGTTTTCTTTATATTGTTTCTCAATATTTCTGTTCTATTTCCTAGATGTTGTATAGTGACTGGGACCTTAAAACCTAAGTAACAGCCATTCAAAGGACAACAGAGGTAATGGAGAGTCATGATGAAATCAAATGCATTTTGATACCTCAATGATTAACTGCCTCCTTTGCCAGGAAATTTGAAGAACTAGATGGTTGGTGGGTACCATTTCTGAATGTTTTGACCAAAGATTAAGTAGAAGGATAATAATCAAATAGGGGGTATGGAGGGTAGTGGGATGTGGACCAGAATTTTAAATTCTCAATTTTGTTTTTGTTGCTGTTAGATACAGACAAGTTAGTAAAAACTCATATACAACCTGTGTACAACAAAATTAAGCATTGCCAACCTCACAAGTGTTGTGTTTGAGCTCATTGGCACAGTTGTTTCTGTGTGAATGCATCTCCATGAGGGTCTTCTTCTTTTTCATTGACCCTCCTCTTTACCCAGCATGATGTCTTTTTCCAAGCACTGGTCCTGTCTGAAAACATGTTCAAAGTGCATGAGATGAAGTCTCACCATTCTCACTTGTAAGGAAAATTCTGGCTATACTTCTTCCAAGACAGATTTGGTTTGGGGCTGACAAACTATGGTACCTTTACTATTATTTTTCAACAA
>NW_006423043.1:0-1494 GCF_000296735.1 Chrysochloris asiatica | reverse complement strand
AGAAAAAAATGTTTATGAAATTTATCAAAACACTATACAATGGAGTTGAGAAAAATAAGGAAGATGTCAGGAAAGTGCTACAGGGACAATCAAATAAGATAGATACAGTATTGGAAATAATTCAAAACCTACAGCAAGAGGCCCAAATGATTGATAATAGAATAACAGAAATGAACAATACACTGAAAGTGAAAAAGAGTAGAATTGAAAAGTTAGAAGCCAGAACTAGTAAGCTAGAAGATAAATCTTTCAACACTACTAAGATAGAAGACCAAGCACAAAAAAGGATTAAAAAATCTGAAGAAGGCCTAAGATTCATGTTGAAAAACATGAAAAGGAATAACTTAAGAGTTATTAGCATTCTGGAACAGGAAGAATCACAGAAGTCCACAGAGAAGTTAGCTAAAGAGCTGCTGGAATAAAAATTTCCCAGCATACTTAAAAGCAAAAAGATAAGCATTCAAGAAGCTCAATGAACTCCAGGAAGGATAGACCCTAAAAGAAAGTCACCAAGACATATCACAATCAAACTCTCCACAATCAAAGATAAGGACAGAATACTGAAAGCAATGAGTGTAAAGAGAAGTATAACATATAAAGGCAAGAAAATCAGATTAAGCTCGGATTTCTCAACAGAAACCATGCAGACATGAAAGCAATGGGGAGATATATATAAAACCCTGAAAGAAAAAAAATTCCATCCAAGAAACTTCTACCCAGTAAACCTGTCAATTATATATGATGGTGTAATCAAAATATTCCAGGATAAACAGAAACTAAAGGATTTTGCCAAAGCCAACTTTGCTATGAAAAACATCCTAAACAGAGTTCTGAGTATCGAGAACCAAGAAGAACAGACAAAAATCAGAGAATGACATAATTGGAAGCATCACCCTGAACTCAATTGACAAAGAGTCATGAATAGAATAAAATTATAAGAACCAAGTATCTGGGAGGTCAGTCTATGGCCAATACAATTACAAGGTGAAAGAAGGCAAGCACAGAGGAAGAGATCCAAGTGGTGAGAAGGTGAGGTAGATTACTGGATAAAATAGACTGTCTTAAATGGAGGGAAGAATTAATGGAATATAAGCGGCAGCAAAATCTTGGAGCGGCAGCGAGATCTTGGAGCTGCAAGATGCGGAGACCTGGTGTGGTGCTGTGGGTTAATGCACCAGACTCCAAGGCTGTTTAACTGCAAGGAGCGGAAAGCCTCATCTCTCTTAAGAGGAAGACCTGGTGGATTTGAGCTGCTGACTGTGGGGTTCACAGCCAGATTTTTAACCACTACACTGCCTCATTAGATGGTGGATTAGGTAGACGTGTAGTGAGGAGCTTGGTCAACAACAACATGGAATACTGGGTCAAGAGGACTCATGAGTTGGTGTTGGAACTCTGTAACAAATATAAAGGCATGTTTGGAGTTTCGGAGGGTTTATGGCTGGGGAATTTGCAGGAGAATCCAGAAATTCATTATTTTCTGGATCAAGACAC
>NW_006423042.1:0-1552 GCF_000296735.1 Chrysochloris asiatica | reverse complement strand
CGCAGGTTGTTAATGAGTCTTCCTCCAATCCTGATGCCATGTTTTTCTTCATAGAACCCAGCTTCTCAGATGATTTGCTCAGCATACAGGTTGAAGAAGTATGGGGAAAGAATACAACCTTGTCACACACAATTCTTAATTTGAAACCATTCAGTGTTCCCATGTTCTGTCTGAACAACTGCTTCTTGGTCCATGTACAGATTCCTCATGAGCAGAATTAAGTGTTCCGGCATACCCATACTTCACAATGTTGTCCATAGCTTGTCATGATCTACACAATCAAAAGCCTTTGTGTAGTCAATAAAGCACAGGTAAACATCTTTCTGATAGTCCCTGCTTTCAGTTTAGGAGGCTGAAAGCCCAAATTCAGGGTGCTAACTCTGGTGGAAGGCTTTTCTGTCTCTGTATTCCTGTGTATCCCTTCTCTCTGGAACTCCTGGACAATTTGTACATGACATCCTCTTCTCCATCTCTGCTTTGTCTGCCATTTAATCTCTTTTGTTTCAAAAAAGAGAGATTGACTCAAGATATGTTGTCGTTGTTGTTAACTGCCGTTGAGTCGGTTCTGACCCATAGCGACCCTGCATAGGGTTTCCAAGGAGTGACTGGTGAGCTTGAACCACCAACCTTGCAGTTCAAATGGCTTTGAAGTCTGGCGCATTAACCCACAAAGCCACTCCAGAACTCAGACTCAAGATATAGCCTATTCTAATCCTCCCTCATTGGCCAAGTGGCTGCATCTATGGACTCAAGCATGCAACAGTAGTGAGGTCGGCCCAGGATCAGGCAGTGTTTCCTTCTGCTGTGCATAAGGTCACTATGGGTCAGTACTGACTTGATGGCACCTAACAGCAACAAGGAGCTCTGGTAGCGTAGTGGTTACGAATCGGGCTGCGAACCTTAAGGTCAGAGGGTCGAAACTACCAGCCGCTCCGCGGGAGAAAGATGAGGCTTTCTACTCCCGTAAAGATTTACACCCTCAGAAACCCTGTACAGGGTCGCTATGGGTTGGACCCGACTCGACGGCACTTAACAACAACAACAACAACAAGCAAAACCAAACCCACTGCTGTTGGGTCAATTCCAAATCATAGAGACCTTATAGAGGACAGAGCAGAATTGCCTCAAAGGGTTTCTGAGGCTATGAATCTTTATGGAAGCTGACTGCTTTATCTTTCTTTCATAGATCGTCTGGTGGGTTTGAACTGAGAACCTTTTGGCTAGCAGTAAGTGCTTAAACTACTGCACCACTAGGACATAAGCAGATTACTCTTTTTTTCATAGTTTTTTTTTTCTTAAATGTTTTATTGTGAATTATATGATAGTTTACATGGGAGAACATTAGTTTTACATTCATTCTATCCTATATCATCTCATTGCCATGGTTACAATCCCCTCCATGCATCATCAACCAACCAAAGGGTATACCCTGCAATCTGCCCCCACCCCCCGGAACTCCCCAGGTCTTCAGCACACAGTCGCTCTCCCTTTCTGGATCTAAAGTCTCCAGCTGCTCCATCGCTCCACGTCATCATCTCTGGCTCCATTTCAG
>NW_006423041.1:0-1553 GCF_000296735.1 Chrysochloris asiatica | reverse complement strand
TTTCTGGTTGTCCTATCCATTTTTGAAAGCAGTGTATTAAAATTACCCATTATTGGCTGCCGGTTCCAGGCTGCAGCCAGGGGAGTCAGGTAGGGAAAGCTCCAGTGAGAAGGGAGGGGGATCTCAAGAAGGAAACTTTCGTATAGCAAACCCACAGCCTTCGAACTATCATAAGACCTAGTGCTTCAATCTCCTGAACTTGCATTTTTGAAAAATCACACTACTGAGGAAATTGAGGGCAGCTTAAAACTCTTGCCCACAGACCAGCGGAAGCCCCTGCGACTACCCTGCTCCTGCAGAGCTTAGAGGGTGGGGCTAAAACCAGCCCGTTCAGAAAGCGGCCTTTCCAGCAAAAAAAAAAACAAAACAAACAAACCCTAAACAAACAAAACCACAAGAAGCGACAAAATGCTCCCCCCCTCCCAAATTTCCCTGCCCCAATTTAAGATCTCAGTGCAGACATCAGGAGAGGCACTTTACCCATGGCACAGAGAGAGGGAGCGGGGCAGCGACTTTTTGACACCATCTACTGCCCCCACAAATCTGAAGCCACCCTGCCCTACTCCCAGGTAGCAGCGTGGATCTTCCAGCTATTGTTCTGGCGGGACATGCAACCTTTCTCCCAGGGAACAGATTAAAATCCCCAACTATCAATCTGGCAACCCGCGGCTGGGCGGCTGCCTGAGTTCCCTGGGCAGGGCAAACTCAAGGCAATCTATAAAAACCCAACAGAACAAGTCTCAACCATCCCAAGATTGTCACTGAGTACAGGCAGATAACTGACAATCAGAGACAAAAACAGTGGTCGATCTTCCTCCCATTAACTCCTCAATATATATCTGCCCACCTATACGGGAGTGGCTAGAGGAGAGGCCCGAAAAAGGGGTCACCTTCACCCATGCTGGAACCTTCTATTTGCACACACACTGACGGTGTAGCACGGAAAAGTTGACGAAAACCCCATCTCTGCTACAAAGTGGTGATTTCTGCCTGTGTGTTTATATTACTTCTGCTTTTGGTCTTTTTGATCACATATCTTTCCTGGAGGTGGGAGCTTTTCCTCCCTACCTCACCTAAGAAGAAGCACAATTGTGGCCATATAGCCAAGCTATAAGTATACACCATAATACTCCACCACTTAGACAAGACCTAACAACACCTGTTATGCATTACAGACAATAAGCGAAGCCTATCTCCTGATCATATTAATAATAATTATAATAAAATAATAATAACCATGACCAATAAGAAACAATCAACGTTATCGAAACACGTCCAAAAGCGGAAGAGAGCAGCTGATGCAAATAAGCTGGAGACAGAGAAAGGCTTTATAGAGGAGGAGGAGCGGGTTCTGGATGTGCCTGAGAGGGAATTCAGAAGAATGATATGGAAACAAATTCAAATGCTCCAAAAAGGGGTCGAGGAAAATAAGGAAGAAGTAAGGAAAGTACTGCAGGAACAATCAAATAGGATTGACACAGCATTGGAAACAATTCAAAACCTGCAAAAAGACGTCCAAGTGATCAATAATAAGATATCAGAAATGGACAATA
>NW_006423040.1:0-1492 GCF_000296735.1 Chrysochloris asiatica | reverse complement strand
ACTGTTCAGTGTAATCCACTGTATAAATAAGAAAAAAGAAAAGTACCACATGATCATATCAATTGATACAGAAAAGACGTTAGACAAAATCCAACATCCATTCCTGATATAAACACTCAACAAAGTAGGAATTGAAGGAAAATTCCTCAACATAATTAAGAGCATATATACAAAACCAACAGCCTACATTATTCTCAATGGAGAGAAACTGAAAACCTTCTCTCTGCAAACAGGAATCAGACAAGGATGTCCTTTGTCACCACCCCTATTCAATATTGTGCTGGAAGTCTTAGCAAAAGCTATATGGCAAGACAGGGAAGTTAAAGGCATCCAAATTGGCAAAGAGGAAGTAAAACTCTCTCTATTTGCAGACAATATGATCCTATACATAAAAAAACCCAGACTCAGTAAAAAAGCTGCTAGACCTCATTTGAAGATTCAGCAAAGTGACAGGATATAAAATCAACATACAAAAATCAGTTGGATTCCTCTACACTAAAAATGACAGCACTGAAAAGGACATTAGGAAAGCAATACCATTTACAATAGCCACCCAAAGGATGAAATATCTAGGAATAAATGTAACCAGAGAAACAAAGGACCTATACAAAGAAAACTACAAAACACTACTACAAGAAACCAAAAGAGACTTGCAAAAATGGAAGAATGTACCATGCTCCTGGATAGGAAGACTTAACACTGTGAAAATGTCAATACTACCCAAAAGCAATTTACACATATAATGCAATCCCAATCTAGATTCCAATGACATTCTTTAGAGAGATGGAAAAACAATTACAAATTTTATATGGAAAGGAAATAGACCAAGGATAAGCAAAGCACTGCTTAAGAAGAAGAATAAATTGTAAACCTCTCACTCCCCAACTTCAAAATTTATTACACTGCTACAATGGTCAAAACAGCCAGGTACTGGTACAATGAAAGATACTTTGATCAATAGAACAGAATCAAGAATCCAGAAATTAACCCACTCACATACAGCCAACTGATTTTTGACAAAATACCTAAATATATCATATGGGGAAGGGATAGTCTCTTCAACAGATGGTGCTGGCTGTACTGGTAAGCAACATGCAAAAGACTGAAACAAGAGGCGGCGGCCACAGTGGCGGAGGCAGCAGCGGTGGTGGCGGCTGCTCGGCCAGTACTCCTGGCCCCGGCCATTTCAGACTGGGAGCGAACACAGTGCAGGCACTGAAGGCAGTGAAGGGGGCCAGTGGCTCGGCGGCTCCCAGACACTGGAGGGGGAGAGAAAGGAATAGTCAGAAACATCACCATAGAAAGCTTGCAAGTCCGTCTTCTGCTTATAACTGATTGGAATATCTAAAATGAGGCCACAACGTGCCCAGTGAAGGAGGCTTCCTGTGGACCCTTTGCAATACATAAGACTATAGGTAGAAGCCTGAACCACATCCAGATCTCCAGAGATGGGAAATTTCCACTTGAAAGGATGAGCAGACCAGCCTGGAGC
>NW_006423039.1:0-1492 GCF_000296735.1 Chrysochloris asiatica | reverse complement strand
AATTTTCATTGGAGCATTATTTACAATATCAAAAAGATGGAGACAGCTAAAGTGCCCATCAATGGAAGAATGGATATACAAACTTAGGTACATACACACAATGGAATAGTATACTACCTTAAAGAATGGTGATGAAGCTGCAAAACACCTCATAATATGGGTGAACCTTGAGAATATTATGCTACATATAATTAGCCACTCACAAAAGGACAAATACTGCATAAAACCATTATTGTAAAAGCTTAAGAAAAAGTTTCCTTACTAAAAGAAAAATTATTTGATGGTTACTAGGGTTGGAGGGGTAGAAGGGAGTGGTCAAAAAGATTAGGAGAAAGACACATGATAGTCAGGTGATGGGGAGAGCAATATACAAGGAGGGGGAGGCCAATATACAAGAAGGGAGAGTAAGGGAGATAAATAAGGAAGATACCGGAAGACTTAGGGAGGTATGCATGAGCTAAAGATAGAGGTAAATAGTGATGTATACTCAATCTTGGAACAATAAGACTCTGACAAAGTCGGAATGGGTAAAGGAGGTGAAATAATGTTAAGGTGCTTGACTATCTTGTGGATATCGTTTCCTCCTGCCTACTATTGTAAAATAGACTTTTGAGTGGGATAGAAAGGAATGTTGGGAAATATGATTACAGAAAGCTTGTAAGCCCATCTTCAGCCTATAACTGATTGGATTATATCAAAGGGGTACCAGAATTTGCCCAGGAAAATAAACTTCTTGTTAAGACTATGTGGAGTATGGGGACTTAGGTAGAATCCTGAGCCCCACCCACAACCTTCTGAGGTAACACATTCCCACTTGAAAGGACATGTAGCCCAAACTGGAGCAGCTAGAGGAACAGAAGGCATTTATTGAAAGAAAGACCAGCAGGGGAAAAAAATCAGACTGTTGTGCTGTTAAAAGATCAAGCAAGCTCTTCACCAAGGTACCATCAATACAAGAAAAGTCAGCCCATGAGGGCAAACCTCCTTTCAAGGATGAATTCAAAAGGAACATACCAGTGGATGGGAGAGCAATTAGGCAGGTTTGCATGGGCTAAGTGGGACAGAGGTAAATAATGATGTATGCACAATCTTGGAACAACAGGGTTCTGGGACACAGGGATTGAGACATAGTTGGAATGGGGAAAAGGGGGGTTAAGATGTTAAGATGCTTGGCTGTCTTATGAATCTTGGTTTCCCTGGCATACCATTATAAAATAGACACTTGAGAGATGAGAAAGGACTAGCCAGAAATATCACCACAGAAAGCTTGTAAGTCCGTATTCTGCCTATAACTGATTGGAATGCCTAAAATGGGGTTACAATATGCCCAGTGAAGGAGGCTTCCTGTGGAGCCTCTGCATTACATAAGACCATAGGTGGAATCCTGAACAGCATCACAGAATCTTCAGAGGTGGGAAATTTCCACTTGAAAGGACAAGTAGACCAGCCTGGAGTGGCAAGAAGAACAGAAGATACTTCTTGAAAGAAAGAC
>NW_006423038.1:0-1511 GCF_000296735.1 Chrysochloris asiatica | reverse complement strand
GTGAATTTGAACTGCTGACCTTACGATTCAAACTGACTTTGTGGTCTAGTGCTTATCCTATGACACCACACCTGGACCAATAAATAACTTCATGATAAATGAAGAAAAGTCTGAAGTTGTCAAAGTTGCTGGTGAAGGACATCATGCTTCATAAAGTGGAGTGTCAGTGTTAAAGAGGAAGATCCCCAATGAAATGGATTGGCACAGTGGCAGCAGCAATGGTCTTAAGCATAATGACTGTGAGGGTGGCATAGGACTGGGTGGTGTTTTGTTCTGGTATGAGTATGGTTGCTATGACTCAGAAGTGGCACCTAACAATAACAATAACACATTTTCATTAGTTTGACTCCTCTATGCTCTATTACATTCATGGATGTTTGTAGCAAAGATACAAATCCATTGACAAATACCCACTATCAAACCTTTATATATATATTTGTGGGTATACTCCCACTCTCCTTCCCACACCCATTCAGCCTGTGTATCTAGCCATGCATCTACCTGTAAGTTCACGCGATTGCAGGGTTGTTTACCTCCATTCCTTTTAACTCTTGTACTCCTTCCTGTGTCTTCCCCTGCCTTCATCATTCTTTTGCCAACCTTGCTCTTGATTGCTGTATATTGCTTTCCCCACCACCCAAGTTACTCTGTGTCTACCTTTTGTTTACTAAGTTCTGTCAAGTTGATTCCGAATCATAGAGACCCTGTTTGAGTTTCCTGGCTATAAATCTTTGTGGAGCAACAAGCTTAATTTTCCTCCTGTGGAGTTGCTGGTGGGCTCAAACAGCCTACCTTATGGTTTGCACTGTAGTACCTTTACTATAGATCTATCATGATTCCATCTACCCTCTAGTCTAGCCACCTCACCCCTACCCTTGGTAATCATCAAAGGATGTTCCTTTAGTGTGAACGCTTTTCTTGACTTTTTATAATAGAGGTCTCATACATTATTTGTCCTTTTGTGACTGACTAATTTCACTCAGCATGATGTTCTCTAGGTTCATCCATGTTATGGGATTTTGTTATTCGTTGGTGTTGTGTAGTATTCCACGGGTTGTATATACCATAGTTTGTTTCTCCATTGATAGGCATTTAGGTTGTCTCCATCTTTTTGCTATTGTAAATAGTGCTGGGATGAACATGAGTGTGCATATATCTACTTGTATCGTGGCTCTTATTTATGTAGGATATATGCCAAGAAGAGGGATGCCTTAGTCCTGTGGTATTTCTCTCTCCAACATTTTTTTAAAAAGCTCCATACCATGAGTAGTGACTGGGATCTTAAAAGTTCATGAGCAGTCATTCAAGGTGCAACTATTGGTGTCTCCATGTGTGGAAGAAAGAAGAGTGATCCAAATTTGAAGATTCTTGGAATCAGTTAGTCCAATGGACCAATGGAACATGTGAATATCAGTCACTAGGATTCTGTGACCAGAAGAAATAAATAGTACCCAGCTACTACTATCAATTGCTCTGAAAAGGATCACATTAGAAGACTCCAGATAGAGTGG
>NW_006423037.1:0-1519 GCF_000296735.1 Chrysochloris asiatica | reverse complement strand
AAGCATAAGTACTAAACGTTGTTGTTGTTAAGTACCGTGGAATCATTTCTGACTCATAGTGACCCTGCACAGGGTTTCTGAGGCTGTAAATCTTTATGGAAACATAACTCCTTATCTTTCTCCCATGGAACCACTGGTAGTTCCAAAATGTTGACCTTGAGGTTGGCAATCCGACTTGTAATCACTATGCTACCAGAGCTCCTTAATAATCATAAGAATATTAAACGTTAGAGTTGCTTTAATTTTGCAAAATGAGTTTTAATAACCAAGGCCAAACAACTTTGCTCAGATTTGAAAAATAAAATTATTTTTTTTGTTTTGTTTTTTTATAGCACAGCATTCTTATTTCTCTGCATGCTCATTTATTTTCTTGAAAAGTAGAATTATCTTTTCTTCTTTTTCAATTCAACAATAATTTCAAACAATGACTGAAAATTAATGAAGCCAAGGGAAGGAGTAGAAACATCCTTTCTATGCTCCCTGAACTACTATTATATAATGAAAAACAAAATAAATCTTGTGACAACATATCGGAATGCTTTTTGTTGTTCAAAGGAACCTTCTGTTACTGGATGATTTACTGAAACTTCAGAGAAAATAATATTCAAAGTTTTGTGTTATGCTGAGATGCTTGTTTGAAGTTCTGATAGAATAGATCCCTACTCAACAAGTAAGGACTGACCTCAGTGAAGACTTAAAATACTGTAACAAAATTATCTAGATAGAGTGTCTAGTCTGTTGTGATCTCTAAAATGTTTATTTTAATAAAGCTTGTGATTACAATAGCTTTATAGTATACTTTGAAATTGGGAAATGTATAGTATACTTTGAAATTGGGAAAATCAATATTGCTTTGGCTATTTAGGCTCCTTGCAGTCCCGTATACATATGAGGATTGGATTTTCCATTCCTGAAAAAAAAAAAATGCTGTTTGGATTTTGATGAGGATTACTTTGAATCTATAGCTTGATTTGGGAAATATTGATATTTTAACAATATCATATCTTCCAATCCATGAATATGAAGTGTCCTATTTATTTAAGTCTTCTTTAGTTTCTTTCCATAATGATTTATAGTTTTCATTATATTAGACTCTCACATTCTTGATCAAGGAATAAGTTTATGCCTATGTATTTTATTATTTTAAATGCTAGGTAAATATAATTTTTCCTTTAACATTTCAGTTTGTTCATGCTGATATATAAAAATACGACTGATTTTTAACTTTGTGTCCTGTAGCTTTGCTGAGTTCATTTATCAGCTGTAGTAGCTGTCTAGGACAACTGGTGTGGTGTTGTAGGATAAACACAGAACAGTTAACCACAAGGTCAGCAGTTCAAATTTGCCAGCTGCTCCTCAGAAAGCCTATATAGGATCATTGTGTTCGATAACACTTTATTTTGATAATTTGGAACTGATTTGATAACACTTAAAAACAATAACAGTAGCTTTCTTTCTTTCCTTTTTTTTTTTTTTTTCCATACATACTTAATGAGTTTCATGATCATGCACACAGTAG
>NW_006423036.1:0-1488 GCF_000296735.1 Chrysochloris asiatica | reverse complement strand
TCCCATTTGGCCAGCAGGCTGGGCTCACAGGTCAGGAGCCCCTCCAGGCTGTCTGAGCGGCCATCTGAGGCAGACCGCATCCAAGCAAGCGTGCTCCAAAGGGTCCAGCGTTACCGAATCCCCGCCGCCGCTCTCTTTCTCCGCAGACGAAGAAGCCAGGGAGGCGCTGTCCGAGTCCCTGCCACCTCTTCCGCGCCCTCCGCCAGAGGAGGCCCCTGGGCTGCTGCCCCAGGTAAGAAGCCCCTCTTCAGCTGCGGGGAACTGCCCATCACCAGGTCTCGGAAGTTTTTGCGGCCAGACCTCGGGGTGGTGGCGCTCCCGGGAGAGCAGCCCCCATCCGCCTCCTCCCAGTCGGTGGCCGGGGGCTCTAGCTCCCAGCCAGGCGCTGGTGGTGATGCCTGGGGTAGGGGGTGCACGGTGGGTCGCAAGGTCTTCCGACCAAGTCCGGACACCTCCCCAGAGCGGGGAGGTTGCTCCTGAGGCTGCTTGGCGGGCTCGCTCTCTCCTGGCGGGCAGGGTCCTCTCAGGGGTCTCCGAAGCGAAGCGTCACTGCCAGGCTAGGGCTACACGCTCACCGCGATCTCCCTTTGGGGGCTGGGAGGGTGCGGCAGGCCGGCGGCGGGCGGCTGGAGCCCCGCGCTGAACTTCTTCTTGATGTGCAGGTACTTGGCGCCGCCAGCGGGGTCGGTGTGGACAGTGGCCATGGCATTGACCAGCTGCTTAAAGTGTTCGCTGGCGCGGGCCCGCAATTCAGGCTCGCCATTCGGGCTCGCTGCCCAGAGCGCCCTTGAAGTGCTCCAGTAGCTCAGCATTAAAGGACTTGGTGCCAGTGCAGGGCGGGGAAGCGCAGCACCGCCCCAGGCTCAACTCCACCATTCCCTCCATCCTTGGCTCCACTCAGGCTGGTGGGCGGCTCATCCAGTCCCATCTCGGCCACAGGGACTTCGGCTCCGCTTGGAGAGGCTGGGTGTCCACTGGGCCCTGACTTCCCCAAGACCCGCCCTCCACCCCACAGTTCGGCTCTGCATCTGCAAAAGGAGAAGGCAGACAGCCCCTTCCACGGGGACACGCCCCCGCCGCCCGGCTGGAGTCCGAGGCCCCTCCCCCACCCCACTTCCGGTCTCCATGTTTTCTCCCTGGCTTGCCCTCTTCCATGCTCCTTACTGAGGAGCGGGTTGACCCTCATCTGGCTCAGGGTTGGATCCCACAGGCCCCCGCTCCTCGCGCGCCCCCTGGCTGCCGCCTGCGCAGTCCAGGCCCGGCCCTTGTGCGCTCCCTTGAGGGGTGTCCTCAAGTTGCTGGTTAGCTCCCAGCCCTCCTTCCCGCTGGCCCCGCCCTCCTGTTCTCAGGGTGCTTCGGATGGAGACTGTGGCCTCGCCCTCTGGTCCTCTCCCTCCCGGGACCATGGCCTCCTCCGAAGTGTCGCATGCCTGGTGAGCCCCCTCATTCCCCAGCGCTGCCCCAGCCCGCGGACCCTCCCCTGGCTGC
>NW_006423035.1:0-1456 GCF_000296735.1 Chrysochloris asiatica | reverse complement strand
TTTCTTTTTCTTAGTCTTTTACAGTAGTGGTCCCATGCAGTATTTCTCTTTTTGTGACTGACTATAATTTCACTCAGCATAATGTCCTCAAGTTTCATCCATGTTATGCGGTGGCTTGCCGCTTCCTTGTTATCCTTCAGTGTAGTGTAATATTCCATTGTGTGTATGTACCATAATTTGTTTATCCATTCTTCAGTTGATGGGCACTTTGGTTGTCTCCATCTTTTTGCTATTGTAAATAATGCTGTTATAAATATTGGTGTGCATATATCTTCTCGTGTTGTGGCTCATTTTTCTTGTGGGTAAATACTAAGTAGAGGAATTGCTGGATCATAAGGTATTTCTAGTTTCAACCTTCTGAGGAAATGCCATATTGCTTTCCAGAAAGGTTGGACCAGTTTTCAGTTCCACCAGCAATGCAGGAGTGTCCCGTTCTCTCTACATCCCCGCCAGCATTTATTGTCTTCTACATTTTTCATATTTGCTGTTATTGTTGGTGTGAGATGATATCTTATTGTTGTTGTGGGTTTTTTTTTTAAATGTTTTATTGTGTATTATATGATAGTTTACGTGAGATAACTTTAGTTTTACATTCATTCCATCATGTATCATCTCATTGCCATCTTTCCAATCCCCTCCCTGCATCATTGTCCGACCAAAGTGGATATCCTAGAAACCCGTCCTCTACACTTTCCCTCTCCCCACCTCCCCCCAGTCTTCGGCCCACAGTTCCTCTCGCTCTCTGGATCCAAAGTCCCCAGCCGCTTCATCCCTTCATGTCATCATCTATGTCTCCATTTCAGGCATCCCTGCTTCTCTAGGTAGGGTCCTGCTCTCGGCTCTTCTCCGTTGGTGGTCCCAGAGACCTCTGCTCCTAGACTGGAGAGATAATCAATCCCTTCCTTACTACTCAACGTCTACCTTTGCACTTCCAACCCTCATAATCAGTCCTGATAACCATTTTTCACTACAGTATCGCAAGTAACCCATCTGTATTTCATTTCATCAGTTCCACCTAGACAAATTGGATAGTATTCATGGGTGATTCTGCCTTCCTCCATGCCCCCTAGCTCTAGGTTCCCTCTTGAATTGTAAGCCAGTTACTTCTTGCCTTTGTAGTCCCTCCCTCCCCATTTGGGTATCCAATGTCCAAGTTGCACATCTCTGTCTACTCTGTGTGTGGAGGGGGTGGGAATGTTTCTTGCTGTAAGGATTTGTTGCCTCTTTTGTGTCACTGCATTCATATGCATAAGTTAAGTTCATCAGCTTGGATCAGCTAAATCTTCTTTCTCCCCCACCCCTCTTCTTTCTTCTCCTGGTTGAGCTCTAATCATCCAGTCATCCAGTCCTGGTCATGTGGGTACCATCTGCAAGTGTGGGTGTTCTTGTGCACATGCCCTCTCTTCCCATCAGCCAGCAGCTCCATTCTCCACTTGAGTCCTCCGTGGCCACGTCA
>NW_006423034.1:0-1490 GCF_000296735.1 Chrysochloris asiatica | reverse complement strand
ACTATCTTCAAATATCTTAATCCATGATTTGTCAGTCAGTGTGTTCTGCTGTGGTAGCTTGTCTGTTGCTGATGCTGGAAGTTTTGCCCTGGTATTTGAAATACTACTAGGATCACCTATGGTGGGCAGGTTTCAGTGGACTGTTCAGATTAAGATAGAGTAAAAAGGAGGACCTACCCATTTATTTTGTCATACTGTGGTGGCTTTTGTGTTGCAGTAATTCTGGAAGCTACGCCACCGTAGCGTAGTGATTACGAATCAGGCTGCGAACCTTAAGGTCAGCAGATGAGGCTTTCTGCTCCCATAAAGCAGATGAGGCTTTCTGCTCCCATAAAGATTTACAGCCTCAGACACCCTGCACAGGGTCGCTATGGGTTGGAACCGACTCGACGGCACGTAACAACAACAACAACAACAACATGCCATGGTATTTTAAATACCAGCAGAGTCACCCATGGTGGGGAGGTTTCAGATTAAATTCCAGATGAAGACAGACTAGGAAGAAGGAGTGACTAACTACTTCTGAATATTCAGTCACTAAAAACCTTCTGAATAGCAGAGACACACTATCAGATACAGTGCTGGAAAATGAGACCCTCAGAATGGAAGGCACTTAAAATGTGACTGGGGAAGAGCTGCCTCCTCATAGTAGAGTTGACCGTGATAATGCGAATGGAGTAAAGCCCGTGGGAGAAAAGCCTGCTGGACCTTCATTTGCTGATGGGGCACAACTCAAAATGAAGAGAAATAGCTGTAAACATCCATTAAAAATCAGAAGATGGAATGTACAATGCATGAATCTAGGAAAATTAGAAATTGTCAGAAATGACATGGAACACATAAACATCAATATCTTAGGCATCAGTGAGCTGAAATGGTCTGGTATTGGCCATTTTGAATCTGACAACCACATGATTTACTATGTAGGGAATGACAAATTGAAGATGAATGGTGTTGCATTCATTGTCAGAAAGAACATATCCAGATCAGTCATGAGATACAAAGCTGTCTGTGATGGGATAATATCCATGCACCTACAGAGAAGACCAGTTAATACCACTATTATTCATGCACCAACCACTAAAGCCAGTGAGGATGAAATAGAAGAATTTTACCAACTTCTTCAAACTGAAATTGATCAAGATGTATTGATTGCTACTGGTGATTGGAATGCAAAAGTTGGGAGCAAAGAGAAAGGATCAGTAGTTGGAAAATATTGCCTTGGTGATAGAAATGATGCTGGAGATCGCATAATAGAATTCTACAAAATCAATGATTTGTTCATTTCAAATGCCTTCTTTAGACAGCATAAGAGATGACTATACACATTGAGCTCGCCAGACTGAATACATAGAAATCAAATTGACTACATCTGTGGAAAGAGATGATAGAAAAGCTCACTATCATCAGTCAAAATAAGGCCATGAGAAGGTTGTGGAACAGATCAACAATTGCTCATATGCAGATTCAAACTGAAGATGAAGAAAATG
>NW_006423033.1:0-1554 GCF_000296735.1 Chrysochloris asiatica | reverse complement strand
TGTACAGGGTTTCCAAGGCTGTAAATCTTTACGGGAGCAGAAAGCCTCATCTTTCTCCCGCGGAACAGCTGGTAGTTTCGAACTGCTGACCCTGAGGATAGCAGCCCGATTCATAACCACTATGTTACCAGAGCTCCATATTTAGAAATGCAAAATCCCAGACTGCCCCCTCCCCCAGCCCTGTTGAATCAGAATCTGCATTTACACAAGATTCTGGGCAATTCCTATACACATTCAAATTTCAGAAGCTGGGTCTTTACCCAAATCTGTAGAACACCCAGGTAGGTCATTAGCTCACCCACTTAAACTGCTGACTGTAGGAGACCACTCTTTGCTCTTTGTCTAGGGGCCAACCAACTGGCTGACAATGCAAAGCCTGACCTTGGAGTGTTAAGAGGAGGTGCTAAGTACCCTCTCAGCCTCTTTGACTTTCATCTGGCTCTTCCATCTGCCTCCCTTACAAGGCAGGAATATGGACTCTGTGACCATAAATCAGTAGAGACAATCCGAAGTCAAACAATGCCATGGAATGCTGGCTCTATTGGTTATAGCACAATGTTAATGAGGTCAAGGTCACGGGTATGATTAGCTTCCTCTGAATCTTGGCACAGATCTCAACCCACTGCCCTCCAGCCTCCTACAAAGACTGACACGCCCTGCCCTGGGTTACTAAGAGGACTCTGGGAGAAAGACAAAGGGGAGGCTGAACAGAGCACCACCAGTAAACTACTCAGAGAACTCAGTTCAAATGACTGATGAGCCCAATGTATCCAGGAACAAAACACGCAGCCCAGAGGAATGGCTGACCTGACAGATGACCGGATCAGAATGCAAAATTATCTGGACAGGATGGACAGCACGCTAGAACTAAGAATGTCAAAATTTCATAAAAAGGAATGTGAAGTCCCAAGGTAAACATTTTAAAAATCAAATATACATACATATAAGTTAGAGGAAAGGAGGTCTGGTAGCGGAGAGGTTACAAGTCAGGCTGCTAACCTCAATCAAGTTCAGCAGTTCAAAACTACCAGTGGTTCTGTGGGAGAAAGATGAGACTTTCTTACAGCCTTTTTGTTGTTGTTGGTAAGTACCATGGAGTCGGTTCCGACTCATAGTGACCCTGCCTAGGGTTTCCGAGGCTGTAAATCTTTACGGAAGCAGAAAGCGTCATCTTTCTCCTGCGTTACAGCTGGTAGTTTTGAACTGCTGACCTTGAGGTTGGCAGTCCAACTCGTAACCACTACGCTACCAGAGCTCCTTTCTTACAGTCTCGGAAATCGTATATAGCGACTCTATGAGCCGGAACTGACTCCACGGCAAATAACCACCACCACCAGCCATCCTCTAACTTGGTGATAAGGCATACATATGCTTCTGTAGGGCAAGGAAGGTATTGTTTAAATTTTTTTCTTAAATAAATAACATTTTTAAACATGTAAGTTTTATGGACTCACATGGTTTAAAAAGCTAATGCACTTTTAGGGTCCATGAAACTAATGGGGATAAGGGGAAACAATAATCTCCCTGTATCATGGTGGTTACGAATCGGGCTGC
>NW_006423032.1:0-1554 GCF_000296735.1 Chrysochloris asiatica | reverse complement strand
AGAGAGAGAGAGAGAGAGAGAGAGAGAGAGAGAGAGAGACTGACATGTTAGAACCTAACATCTACTAAGATTTTTTATTTTTTGGAAGTAAACAAAAAGTGACCCCTTAAAGTGTGTGCCTATTATATGCAACTTTTCAAATCTTTAAAATGTGCTTTGTACTTCCTTGACTTATCAAATTTAATATTTAGTTGATTATGAGGTTATGGAGTAACAAAGACTTGCCCTTAATACCGAAAACCCACATATATGTGCTTCTCTGCTTCATGTTTAAGGTTCTTTCTCTGTTAGTATTAGGTTTTTCTTATTATGGCTCGAGATGTGCCTCCTCCTTCTACCACCATCATACTCTCTCAGTCTCCAACATCCCTGTATTAGGCAATGAGATCATCAGAGTACTAGATGACTCTAGGAATTAAAACCTAGGTGTGTCAATAAGGTGGATCATAATAGAACCTGGAACTTTCTCCTAGGGTAAAAATATGTAGGCATAACCTTATACACTTTCTCATACTTCTAAACTGTGAAGAAACCCTTGTTTCATATCAAGCTACCTGGGGTGGTAGTGGACATATGACGATTGCCAGATGTCTGACCTTAAAGTAAGTAGACTCTCACAGACAGGCAGAGAGTGAAAACATACATACATACATAAATATTTACTTTAAAAAAGAAAAAAACCTTTTTGGAAAATTAGTAAAAGGGGTAAGAGTAAAAGCTTATATATATATATATATATATAGCCACATAAAATAAGTCATCTTATGGAGCAAAAATCTTTAAAAGTGATTTTATTATGGCCATGTTCACAAAAGAAGAATGGTATCAGAGAGTTCCAAATGTATGGTACTAAAATGATCTTGGAGTCCTGCCTGGTGTGGTGCTGTAGGATCAGCACTGGACTACTAACAACAACAAGGTCAGTGGTTCAAACCCACCAGCCTCTCCTTGGAAACCCTATACAGGGCTGCTATGAGTTAGAATTGACTCGATGGTACTTAACAATAACAACAAGATGATCTGAGGAAAGTAAATCAAATTATAAGGCTTTAGTGGTAGATACAAAATCCTCGGGTAGCAGGAAGATGAAAACAAAAAGTCACTAAGGAAAGACGCAGGGGTTTTCTCTTCCTGCTACAGGATGCCAGTGAGGACAGAAGCGACAAATCTATGTCTATCAAAAAACTTCCTAAAGAGACAGCCTCTTCAACAAATGAAGCTGGCAAAACTGGAAATCAATTCAAGTTTCAGAAGAATGAAACAAGACCCATACTCTTACACTATATACAAAAGCAAACTCAACATGATTAAAGACTTACACGTAAAACCTAGAACTAAAATGATGATCAATGAAAAATTAGGGACAAACTTAGCGGCACTAATACATGGCACACAGACACTATTAAACATTACAAAAAGCACACAAATAATAACAGAAGGCAGAAGAGTTGACTGGGATCTCCTAAAAATTAGAAACTAATATGCATCAAAATATATCACCAAAAGAGTAAAAACGGAGTCCAGAGATTGGGGGACAATTTTTTTTTTTTTTTT
>NW_006423031.1:0-1496 GCF_000296735.1 Chrysochloris asiatica | reverse complement strand
GTAGAACTCACCAGTGAAGCCATATTGACCTGGATTTCTTTTGATTGGGAGTTTTTTGATGACCTGTTATAGTTAGTGCTAGTGAGTTATATAGAACTTTGTCATATATGTTTGGAAGTCCTTTCTGAGTCAGTACTGTTTATTTTATGTGACTCTGGAGTCCTGGGGGCCAATGTGTCGTCACTGAAAACAAAGGAAAGAAGAAAATGCCATTTAGGATCAGCACTTGACTGTTAATGACAAGGTTGAAAGTTCAAACCCACCAGCTGCTCCTTGGAAATCTTGTACAGTGTCTCTTTGAGTCAGAACCAATTTGACAGCCTTAACAACAACTACAACAAATGCACTGTGAAATAGCAAGGTTCATGGTTCAAGCTCACCACCTTCGCTATGGGAGAAAGATGAGGTTTTCTCCTCCTGCAAAGATTTGAAAAAGCCTCAGAAACTCTACACAGGGTTGCTATAAGTCAAAACCATCTCCATAGAACTTAAAAACCACAGTTCATTATAAGAAGAAACTTTCTCAGTGTTAGAAAATGCCACCACACTAAGTGAAATGTGCTGTTTTGTTATATACGCAATTTTTCACATGCCAAAAATATTCATACAAAGTTGTCAGGTCAGTTAATATGTCAAGTAATGGGTTTAATTATTTGAAATAGAATTTACATACTAACTCACCCAGCTTGCAGTTAATTTTTCTATCTTTTCTTTACATAAATATTTATTAATGCTGTTGTTAAGTGCCATCAAGTCATTTCCAACCCATAGCATCTGTGCTTAGGGTCAACTGCTGAGTTTGAACCACTGACCTCGAGGTTAGCAGTCCAGTGCTTATCATATAGCATCATACCAGGACTCCAAATTTATATTAAATGCCTATTAAAGGCCAAGCACTTGTGGGCCAGGAAGTGAGTGGGCCGAGATAGGTACAAGAGAGCATTTCCAGTGCAGACACTACCCACGATCTGCAGAAACAGACGTGTGAGTGTCTTTGCTTTTGTCTCCCTTGTCATGTCTTCTCTGTCCAATCTGCACATCTCTGCATGGGTGACCAGAGGGAAGTCTTATACAAGCATATACCTCCAGGGAAAATCCTATATCGCCTGCATAAAAGTTTGTGACAATTGGAAAGATTAGAACTGTGCTGAGCTGCTGGGGGAAGGATTTGCTCAAGTAGCAGGTGGACACAAAAACAAAACAAAACAAAAAGTCTCCTCCAAAGCAGATCTGGCCAGCCCTGAGCTAGTTCTCACTAGGAGTGTCAGATAAATGGAGTTGAGGGGAGAAGAAAACAAGGAAGGCCTAGGTCAGATTATATTGGCGCAGTACGAACAGCTTGGAATTTCTCATTTGACTTTGAAGACTAGAGTCCATTAGGTGGTGCTAAAGAATTACTCATGTTTTTCCGCAAATATTGATTTTTATTTTATTCTTTGTTATTTTTTTCTTTGGTAGAGATCAAGATATAGTCTGAATGGTTTGTTGTTGTTGTT
>NW_006423030.1:0-1555 GCF_000296735.1 Chrysochloris asiatica | reverse complement strand
GTAGTGAGATTGGCCCATGATCGGGCAGTGTTTTGTTCTGCTGTGCTTAAGGTCACTATGGGTCAGTACTGACTTGATGGCACCTAACAACAAGTAAGATTAATTAATAAGGCTGCTCCAACAGACATTAATGGCATCATCTAAAATTTATACTATGCAAACAGAATACACATTTTCTATTTAAATACTCTGAGGCACCTTAAATAAGTAATTTATTAAGCCACAGAGGCAATTAATAAATTTCATAAAGTAGAAATTGAACTAATCAAACGAACTGATTGCAATATAATGAAATCTACAATAAGAGATGCAAACAAAAAGTCCCAATTGCTTACAAATTTTTAATTATCTCCTAAATAATACTGCAGAGAAAGTAAACGCTTTCTGCTCCTGTAAAGACATAAAACCTCAGAAACTCAAAACAGGGTCACTGTAAGTCAGAATAGACTCAAAGGTACCAAACAACAACAAATAAGTACTGCATTCAAGAGAAAATCAAAACTACATACTAACAACATTGTAAATAATGGTAACCAAAACATTCTATATCAAAATTAATGAAATCCATAAAAGATAAACTCAGCGGAAAATCAGTACTCTTGAAGATTTAATTTTGGAGTGGGGGATGTTTTAGGATGCTATTGTTGTTGTTGTTAATTGCTGTCAAGTCAGTTCCAGCTCACAGCCACCCTGTAAAGGGTTTCCAAGAAGCAACTACTGAGTTTGAACCACCAACCTTACAGTTCAAACTGACTTTGCAGTCTAAATCTACAGCGCCACACCAGGACTCCATAGTTACATGTAAAATTAAGAGTGAAGAAGATGAAAAACCTACAACTTTTTGCATGACCTAGTATGTGTCCTGGTGTGGCACTATGGGCTAATGCATCAGACTACAAAGTCGTATGAACTATAAGGTCGGTGGTTCAAGCTCACCAGCTGCCCCTTGGAAACCCTACACAGGGTAGCTATGGGTTGGAATTGACTCAACGGCACTTAACAACAATTGTGCTAATTTGAAAGCCTGGATGAAATTAATACTTTTGGCAAGACAAATTATCAAAAGATTAAGATTCAGAAAAGTCATTGGTAAATTATAAAAAGATTTCAACAACACACAATTTCAATGTAACTAACATCATCTACCTAACAATTTGTACAGAAACTGTCAAATGGGAACTTAACTTTCTATGTAAACTTTCATCAAAAGCTAAATTAAATATTATTAAACACACACACACACACACGAAATTTCAGCATCAAATTATACCAAAGTATGAAGAAAGAATCTGGGAGCCTTTCTTTCTTTCTTCCATTTAGTAAAGCCAATAGAACATTATTACCAGTAACTAAGACAGACCAATTTCTGGTTATATAACTATAAATTATGAATATTAATAATACAAAACTCTAAGCAAAGTATTAACAAAATCCAGATGTGTTTTTTTAAATTATGCCAAATGAAATTACAGTATGGTAATAAAATTTAAGTATTAGGAAATCCACTAATTTAATTTACTATACTGGGTCAAAGAGGAAAAGCAACATGATTGTC
>NW_006423029.1:0-1555 GCF_000296735.1 Chrysochloris asiatica | reverse complement strand
GGTTTGGTTTGGGTATTGTTGTTTGTTGTGTTAAGCACCGCCAAATTGGTCCCAACCCATAGCGATCCTGTATAGGTTTTCCAAAGACTGGCTGTTGGATTTGAACCACTGACCTTGTGGTGCAAACAGACCTTATGGTCCAGAGCATTATCCTGCAGTGCTATACCAGGACTCCTAGTTTGGGTATAGATACATCTATAATGAGTCCTGGTGCAACACTATAGGATGAATGAGGTCGGTTTGAACTGCAAGGTCAATGGTTCAAACTCACCAGCCTCTCCTCAGACACCCTATACAGTATCTCTATGAGTCAGAAGTAACTAGACAGCATTTAACAACAACACACCTATAATTACATATGGTGTACTCACATATGTCCTCCTATAGACAGACATATATGCATATACTTCTACCTGTGTAACCACATGCATATTTTTGGGTTGTTATTACTGTTGTCACAAAATTGAATGTGTCGCAACATTTACTAAAGTTGTCTATTTTTTCTGTGTACAACTTAGTTTCTTTATTTACTTTGGTCAAGTTGTGCAGACTTCACCTTTACTTGATATTTTCTTTCACATTATCAAAATTAACAAAGGAATCCTTGGTACTAAGGATAAGCACTGCACTACTAACCACATGGTTGGTGGCTCAAACCTACCAGCCATTCCTCAGAAACCCTAAACAGGGTTGCTATGAGTTAGGACTGACATCTAGAAAGAGGTTCTTCCTCCCTACCCCTTCCTGGTAACCATCAAAGAATGCCTATTTCTATGTGTTTGTGTATCTAGTCCTAATTTTTTTATAATAGTAAGGCCATACAATGTTTGTCCTTTTGTGATCGACTTATTTCACTCAGCAAAACATCTTCCAGATGCATTCATGTTATAAGATGTTTTGCAGATTCTTCATTATTCTTTAAATTTGTATTGTATTCCATTATATAAATGTTCCACAGTTTATTTAACCATTCATCCACTGATGGGCATTTACGTTGTTACTATATTTTTCCTATTGTGACTAATGCTGTAATGAACATTGGTGTGCATATGTCTCTTTGAGTCACAGATCTTATATCTCTTGGATATATGCCTAGGAGTAAGACTACATCTTTTCATGAATTTGTTGGCCATCAGGATATCCTATTTGGTAAAGTGTCTATTTATGTCCTTTGTACATTATTTGATTGGGTTATTTATCTTCTTTGTGTTGAGTTGTTGACATTTTCTATATATTTTAGAGATTATACCTCTGTTGAATAGGTTGTTGCTAAGGATATTTTCCTCAGTCTATAGGTTCTCTTTTTATTCTTTTGGTAAAATCTTTTAATGAGCATAAGTATTTAAAGTTATAAGGTCTTACTTATCTAAATTATCCTCTATTGTTCATACATTATTTGTTGTGTTTAATAGACTACTTATGCTGCAAATTAGGTCTCATAATTTTGTTCCTATATTATCTTCCAGGAACTTTATAGTTTTAGCTTTAACATTTAGACTTTTGATCCATTTTAAGAGTTAGTTTTTATGTAGTATGGATCTTGTTTCATTTTTCT
>NW_006423028.1:0-1555 GCF_000296735.1 Chrysochloris asiatica | reverse complement strand
TAGCGATTCGGAAGTAGTTTGTCACTCTTTCTTCCTAGTCTGTCTTTGTTTTGTAGCTCATCTGAAACCTTTCCACCATGGATGACCCTGCTGGTTATTTAAAACACCGGTGGCATAGCCCTCAGAATCACAGCAACTCAAACCACCACAGCACGACAGACAGACGATTGGTGGCCGTTTAATGTATACAGTGCTCTAAATTCAACATCAAGGTTTGTACAATAAAAACAAACAAGCAAAAACAGTTGTCCTGCTGTGATTGCAACTCATGGAAGCGCCATGTGCTCCATAGTTTTAAATGGCTAATTTTAGAAAGCAGATCAGCTCTAGGGTGAAAAATACCCCAAATTCAAATATATTTGATAGAACCCCCTTTACTAAGTCTTAAACAGGACAAAGACAAGACAAAGAGAAATCATCTGGATATGGAGACCATCAGCATGGAGCCGTAATGGTATCCAAAAGATTCATAGCCCTGTTGTTATTTATAGAATATGGAAAACAAAACCAATTCATCACAAAATCTTGATAGTGGAAGATCAATTTATCAAATTTATAGGCTGGACTAGGGAAGTAGGAAAGGAACTATGATTGGTACATACATACACTATTGCAGATTAGAAAAGTTTGCAGGTGATTAGGCAGAAAGGACATGCAGACCACCAGCGAAAAGACAAAACACTGGGTGAAACAGATTCATAAGACTGTCTTGGAACTCTGAACTTCAGATAAAGTGATAAATAAGTGGTTCAAGTGCTTACTGAGAGTTAGATTTGGAACAGAATCAAGAAAGGAGGTAACTTCTGATCCTGGACAGCTATTGTGTTCAGTCGCAGTCATTGTGAATGGGAGTATGCAGAGAAAGGGACAAGAGAGCATTACCAGTGTAGATCTTCAGAAACAGAGGTATTAATGCTTTTTTAAAAAATCGTTTTGTCCTTATCATGTCTTTTCTTTTGCTGTCAACTCCATGCTAGTGATCAAAGGGGAGACTTGCCCAAGTACACACTCCCAGGGAAGGTCCTATGTCACAGGCAAGGTTTTGGACCACACAGAATGATTAGCACTATTCTGCACTGTGTGGTGGGAGGATTTCCACCAGGCATAGGTAGATATAGAAGAAACTGATCCAAGAGTGTCTTCCAAAGTAGATATGGAAAAGAGACAGTTTCCAATTAAAACCAAATGGCCACAGATGGTCTTGAACTGTTTCCAACTAGAAAAAACGCCTGAATGGGGATTGTGGAGTGGGACAAGCAGACAAAAGAGAAAATAGGCTGAAATTAAATCCTAAGTTATGTCAAAACGACCAACAGTGGTATCTTGAAACTTCTCAGGAAGAAGATGATCGCATCTACCTGGAGTCATTCAGAAAGCATAAAAAATACCAAAATACATACCCATCTAAGTATTAAGTCCACAGATAACCCCTGAAGATGCCAAAAAAACAGAAGCAGATGACCATATCTACACATGTCCAGAAACAAGATAAAGTGACTGAGGCAAATGAGCTGGTAGGAGACCTACACTCCATACTGGAAGATGGGCAGAATTT
>NW_006423027.1:0-1552 GCF_000296735.1 Chrysochloris asiatica | reverse complement strand
ACATTTTGCACATCTACAAAAATATTTAAGGTAAAACAACTTACTATATGCTTGTATTTTAATTAATAAAACAGAAAAATGGGAAAAAGTTAAGTAAATCATTTGTGTGGATTACTTTTTTACTTAAAACAAAATGAAGATAGCATCCAGAATGTCTATTGCCTGAGGAAATGACTATTGTAAAAGACTAACTTCTTGAATCTAGGCTTAGCACAAGAAAGAATATTCATATTAAATGGTTAAATATCAAATAGCTAACATGTTTTTTTTAATAAGTATTAGGAGTCCTGGTGTGGTGCTGTGGGTTAATGTGCCAGACTGCAAAGCCGTTTGAACTGCAAGGTTGGTGGTTCAAGCTCACCAACTGCTCCTTGGAAACCCTATATAGGGTCGCTACGGGTCAGAGTCGACTCGATGGCACTCGACAACAACAACAACATTAGAGATAATAGACTCAAAAGTGATAAATTTCAGTTTTTGATTATTTTCCTTATTTCCTTCCAATTTTCACTTTGTGATCTAATTAAAGTTAACATTTATGAAGTATTTAAAACTGTACAGCAGACACTGTGTTAAGTGCTAATTTTATGGATGTTATCTCACTTAATGCTTATAACAATGCTGTTATAGAAGAGCTATTATTATCTGAATTACACTGCGGAGCAAACTACAGCTCACAATGATTAATTTACAGAGCATCATACAGCCAGGAAATTGCAGAGCTGAGATTTTCATGGGGCTCTACCTTACTCCTCTTAAAAAAATTCCAATAGCCAACAGTACATGCCAGGAACAACAATAGGGATTTGGCACACTGGTGATTAAAAAGGAGAAGGTTGCTGAGGTCTATCTAGGTATAATACTATAAGAGTATAACTTATGACAACATCAAGGATGAATAATTTGTATACAGCTTAATAATTAAAATTTTGACTGTTTCTTTTGTTTTTCTGAGACTTCAGAATTTAGAATGCAAGGGAAACTCTTAAAAATAAACACTGAACAAAATGTTGAATTGTGGGTATAATTAAGTTGAATGTATCTTATGCATAAATAATAGTTTCCTAGTCATTTATAATAGCTCCTAGTCATTATGGAGTCCTGGTGTAGTGCTATGGGTTAATGTGTGCTGGACTGCAAAGTCAGTTTTGATCCAGAGGTTAATGGTTTAAGCACACTAGTTGCTCCTTAGAAACTCTATACAAATTTGCTATGGGTTGGAACTGACTCAGGGCACTTAACACAACAACAAGAAGTCATTTATATTAAATCTTCAGGAATTTCACAGCATCTGAGTGATCACTGCTGAGTTTGTAAAACCACTTTACCAGTCAGCATTCTCAGGGAACCACTTGCTCTAATGTTATTTAGAAAACAAAATACAGGAACGCTTTAAAAGAACACCTCAATTTAGTGTACTTTACAGATTATTCTTTCTTTAAAAAAAAAAATTAAGTTTGTGACACTCCTGCAACGATGTAGACAGCAACGCTATTGCCATCATTTTTATCCAACAGCATGTTCTCACTTCGTTTTGCACACTTAATAAACT
>NW_006423026.1:0-1531 GCF_000296735.1 Chrysochloris asiatica | reverse complement strand
AAAAAAAAAAAAAAAAAAATCTAAAGAGTGACACCTTAAGAAGATAAGAGACAGCCAAGTGGAGGCAGGAACCAAACTCTAGAAGCCATGGAGCAGCACAGCTGAAGGGAGAAGTGTGACCAATTTTTCATCTTTCACTTTTCATTTTTCATGTATCTCTCCTCTTCACCCCAATCGCACCCTCACTGCATAGCCCAGACACCTTCAGGCATATGGGAGGACACCCCCAAAAAGGTCCAGCATTGCACCCACAGTTTTCTAATGGCATGGAGAAGAAACCCGCAGGGTGCTTCTTAAGACGTTTTGACCCTAGGAACCTGCCCCTTAGTTTAACTAGTCAGGACTCGTTGCACAGCAAAGCCCAGTGGACAGTATCAATCATAATTTTATTTTTGTTTTTGACTGGTGGTATCTGTCTCTGCTTTTATATTGTTTCTGTCTTTGGTCCTTTTGGCCTCACTCTTCTCCCAGACGTGGAAGTTTTCTCCCCCTACCTTACCCAAGAAGAGACAGCAACTGTGCCCATATAGCCAAGATACAAGTATACCCTGTAGTATGCCCCCAACCCCAGAATGGACAGAGCCAAGACCAGCTGCTAGGCATTACACGTCAAAAGGGAAACCTATCTCCAGATCATATCCACCAGGAGATGCTCAGCAAGCTTAACAAAAAGCAATATACATCCATTTAAGCATTAGAAACTCACATAACTGTTGATAATGTCCAAGAAAACACAATTAAAGATATCAACACATGTCCAAAAACAGAAAAAAAAAAAAGTAGCTTAGACAAATGAGAAGCAGACACAGACTTTCCAGCAGAAGAGCTTGCTCTGCATCTGCCTGAGAAGTAATTCAGAAGAATAATATGGAAGCAAATTCAAATGCTCCAAAAAGGGGTGGAGGAAAATAAGGAAGAAGCCAGAAAAATGCTATAGGAGCAATCAAACAAGATAGATACAACACTGGAAACAATCCAAAACCGGCAAAGAGAAGACCAGATGATTAATAATAAAATATCAAAAATGGACAATACATGAAAGGGCAAAAGAACAGAATGGAAGAGATGGAAGCCAGAACCAGCGAGCTGGGAAGACAAATCTCTCAATACTGCTAAGATTGTAGAGCAAGCAGAAAAAAAGGATTAGAAAATCTGAAGAGTCTAAGATTCATGATGGATAACATGAAGAGGAATAACTTAAGAATAATCGGCATTCCATTACAGGAATAATCACAGAAGTCCATAGAAGAGATAGCTGAAAAGCTACTGAAAGAAAATGTGCTTAACATCTTGAAGGATGAGAAGATAAACATTCAAGAAGCTGAAAGAACCCCAGAAAGGATAGACCCCAAAAGAAAATCACTGAGATGTAGCATATTCAAGCTTTCCAAAAACAAAGACAAGGAGAGAATCCTTAAAGAAGCCAGGTAAAGGAGAAGTGTCACCTACAAAGGCAAGCAAATCATATTAAGCTCTGACTTCTCAGCAGAAACCATGCAGGCAAGAAGGCAATGGGGATATATATATATAT
>NW_006423025.1:0-1522 GCF_000296735.1 Chrysochloris asiatica | reverse complement strand
AGCAGGCAGGTTTATTGAGAGTAAACCTGGGAGGGGGTACTCTTACGTCACCAAAGGAGACCAAGAGCCCCATCATTGACTCTTGATCATATGCTATTTCTTGAAATGGTTGGAGATGGACCATTTCTTTTTGGTACAGTGACTCTGTGTATTCCTTCCATCTTCTTTTGATGCTTTCTGCATCATTCAGTATGTTGTCCATAGAACCCTTCAATACCGCAAGTCATGGCTTGATTTTTTGTTTTTTTTTTAAATTGTGTTGCAATACCTTTATTTGAAGTCTTCATCAAAATACACTGCCTTTCATCAAGTATTTGGAGAAGGGGGAGATAGAGAAGGAGAAGGGTCATGGAGAAAAGCCCAGTGGTCTGATCCACAAGCACACATTCAGCAGGACCATATTTACGCTCACTTAAATTATATATTTGAAGCTGAAAGGTCTATCACCATTTGGTGAGCATATTCTTCCCTTTTGGTTTTCTTACTCCAGATCTTTACACATTTTATCTTTAGCTGACCTTTGAATTTTTTATTCAGGACTTTTGTCTCATCATTTCTTATATTTTGTTTAGCATATCTACACTGGAGAGCAAGTTGCAGAGTCTCTTCTGGCATTCATTTTGATCTTTTCTTTCTTTCTTGTCTTCTTAATGATCTTTTGCTTTCTTCCTGCATGATCTTGATGTCATCCCACAACTCTTCTGGTCTCTGGTCTTTAATAGCTAATGCATCAAATCTGTTCTTCAGATGATCTCTAAATTCAGGTAGGCTATGTTCAAGGTCATATTTTGGCTCTTGTGGACTGGTTTTCATTTTCTTTAGCTTTAGACTGAACTTGCACGTGAGCAATTGATTATCTGTTCCATGGTTTGCCCTTGGTATTGTTTTGGGTGATGATATGGAGCTTTTACATCAGCTCTTTCCACAGACGTAGTCAGTTTGATTTCAGTGTGTTCTATCTGGTGAGGTGCATTTGTATAGTCACCTTTTATGTTTCTTAAAAAGGTATTTGCAATTACAAAATCACTGGTCTTGCAAAATTCTATCATGCAATCTTTGTCATTGTTTTTATCACCAAGGCCATATTTTCTGACTACTGATCCTTCCTCTACATTTCAAACCATTGTATTTCAACAGATATCAATACATCTTTATTGTATATTTGATGAATTTCATATTGAAGAAGTGGATAGATTTTTCAGTTTCATCATCACTGGCTTTAGTGGTTGGTGATTAAATATTCTGGCACTGTGGGCTAATGCATCAGACTCCAAAGTCGTTTGAACTGCAAGGTTGATGGTTCAAGCTCACCAGCTGCACCTTGGAAACCCTATATAGGGTCACTATGGGTTGGAATTGACTCCATGGCACTTACCAACAACATAGTTGAATAATAGTGATGTTAACGCTTCTTCCTTGAAGGTGTATGGATATTACCCTTTCACAGACGGCATTTTACTTCAAGACACATCTTGATATGTTCTTTTTGATGATGGATGTAATGCCATTCCCCTTCATTTTG
>NW_006423024.1:0-1501 GCF_000296735.1 Chrysochloris asiatica | reverse complement strand
CCATCTCTGGCACTGCTGCTTCTCTGGATAAGGTCCCACATTCTGCTTGTGCGTTCTTCTCTTGATGGTCCTAGGGTCCTCTGTTTCTGGACTGTAGGATTAACCACTCCCCTGTGTTTGTTACAAAACTTCTACCTTTACAATTGTGACAGTCGTTATTAGTCATGATAACAATTATTCACTATTGTATCTTACGAATCTTATCCCCATCTCTTTTCACCAGACCCATCTAGACAAGATGACAGCTATTCGGTGGGGATTCTTTCTTTCTCCCCATACTCTTAAACTAAACTCCCTCTTGAAACCTTGTAAACTAGTCATTCGTGCCTTTATTGCCCCCTCATTTTAGGTAGCCAGTGTCTAAGTTGCCTGTCCCTATCTACCTTGTGTACAGAGTGGATAGCATTGTAACTTGATTTGAAGACTCTTTCACTCACTGTTGGTATTTAGAGTAACTACCGCTCTGAATATAGGTCAGGTTCATCATGAAGATATATCTTCTGTCACTGTAGCTGTTCCATTCTTCTTGTCCTTTCTAGTTGGAATGTCTTACCTCATAAGGTTGTGGCTGGCACTCAGGATTCCACCTAAGGTCCTATACTCTGTAAAGGTTTGCATGAGGCTTATTTCACTGGGCAAGTTGTAGAACCCTTTTTAGGTATTCCAATCAGTTATAGGCTGAAGACGGGCTTATAAGTTTTCTCTAATCATGTTTCCCAACATTCCTTTCTATCCCACTCAAGTGTCTTTTTTACAATAGTAGGCAAGGGAAACTAATATTCATAAGGTAGTCAAGGATTTTAGTATTATTTAGAATTGGGCTGCAAACTGCAAGGTCAGCAGTTCGAAACTACAAGCTGTTCCGTGGGAGAAAGATGAGGCTTTCTGCTCCCGTAAAGATTTACAGTCTCAGAAAGTCTGTTCAGGGTTGCTATGAGTCGGAATTGACTCTATGGCACATAACAACAACAACAACAACCCTCTTCAAGCTATACCTAGATCCCTCTATCCCAGAGCCCTGCTGTTCCAAGGTTGAGTATGCATCACTATTTACCTTTGTCCCACTAAGCCATGCAAACCTGTCTCAGTGTTCCCCTATCTATCTTGTTCTTTGGCCTCCTCCCCTCTTCTTGTATTGCTCTCCCCAACACCCAAAGTTAACCCCCCACCCCAACCCCATTGTGGTTACCTTATATCCCATTAGTTCTTCCTTCCATTTAAGACAGTCTATTTTATCCAGTGATCTACCTGACCTTCCCACCACCTGGATCTCTGTTCCTCTGTGTTTACCTTTTTCACATTGTAATTGTTTTGATCACACTGACCTCTCAGATCCTCTGTTCTTATCATTTAAATTTGTTCTTGACTCTTCCATGTGTTGACTGAGTTCAGGTTGATGGTGCCATGTACGCCATTCTGTAGTTGTTGGTTCTCAGTCCACAGAACTTCCTTTAGGATGTTTTTCATAGCAGGGTTGGCTTTGCAAAATCCCTTAGCTTCT
>NW_006423023.1:0-1522 GCF_000296735.1 Chrysochloris asiatica | reverse complement strand
TGTACCTAGACCAAGAGTCATTCATTCAAACAGAAGAAGGGGACACTGAATGGTTTAGAATCAGAAAAGGTGTATGTCAGGGTTGTATCATTCTGTACACTGCAGCAATGCCTGCTCGTTCAAGTAATTGCTGTCATTTTAGTGCTATACTTTGGTTGTAAATATAAAATGAAAATATGCTGTTCAATGTTTGAAGAATGATGAAAGCTAATCAGTGCAGTAGATTTTCAAAGCTATCCATTTTCTCTTGAAATGGAATATTTCCCTCTTCATTAATGATTGTTTGCTTACATGGAGTTTACTTTGTGTATATTCATAGTCTTTTTGATCATCTGTTTTTATTACAATAAGTATCAAAACTTACAGCTTTTATGAAAACTTTGTCATCACAATCAAAACTATAAATCAATTAAATGCAGTTTTCTCTTTAAAAACATCATCAGAATTACTCTCTTAAAACAAGCTCATACACAAAGCATTTACCTTTAGACATAACTGCTGCAAATTAGAATCAATGACAGGTTTCTCATAATACCTTCCAATGGTTTACTGATTTCCTTAGTCTCTGTCAATGAACGCCTTCAGGGCACCTTCGACTTCTTCCTTCACTACTATTTCCTATTGATCATATGCTACCTCTTGAAATGCTTGAATATCAACTATTTCTTTTTTGGTGGTGACTCTGTATTCCTTCCATCTTTTTTTGTTTTTTCCTTCCATCTTCTTTTGATGCTTTTTGCATCATTCAATATTTTGCTCTTGGAATCCTTTCGTATTGCAAGTTGAAGATTGAATTTTATTTCCAGTTCTTTCTGCTTGAAAATTGCTCAGAGTATTCTTCCCTTTTGGATTTCTAACTCCAGGTCTTTGCACATTTTGTTATAGTATTTGACTTTCTCTTCTCCAGCCGCTCTTTGAAATTTTCTGTTGAACCCTTGTACCTCCTTATCCTCTTTTCTTAATTTGTTTTAGAATTTAGAGTAAATTCAGAGACACTCTGACATCCATTTGGGTCTTTTCCTTCTTTATTGGTTTCTTAATGACATTAGTTTTCTTCTTTATGATGTTCTGGATGTCATCCCACAAAGCTTCTGGCCTTTGGTCATTAATATCTACTGCATCAAATATGTTCTTGAGATGATCTCTGAAGTCAGATTGGATATAGTCAAAGTCATATTTTGACTCTCATGGACTTGTTTTAATTTTATTCAGTTTCAGGCTGAACTTGGATATAAGCAATTGATGGTCTGTTAAACAGATGGTCTGCTTTTGGCTTTGGTTTGCTGAAAGTATGGAGCTCTTCCACCATCTCTTTCACAAATGCAGTCAATTTGATTTCTGTGTATTCCATCTAGTGATGTCCATGTGTATTGTTGTTGTTAGGTGCCATCCAGTCAGTACCAACCCATGATGACCTTATGCACAGAAGAACTAAACACTGCCCAATCCTGGGCCAACTTCACTATTGTTGCCACGCTTGAGTTCATCGATGCTGCTACTTGGCCAATCCATCTTGCTGGGG
>NW_006423022.1:0-1556 GCF_000296735.1 Chrysochloris asiatica | reverse complement strand
TGTGTGTGTGTGTGTGTGTGTGTGTGTGTGTGTGTGTGTGGTGATGTAAGATAAGCAATGGACTTCTAACTTCAAGGTCGGTGGTTCAATCCCATCAGTTGCTCTTAGGAACCCTAAAAAGGGTCACTATGAATCAGAACTGACTCGATGACACACACCACCAACATATGTGCGTGCATGTTTATTGTTCTTGTTGTTAAGTGCCATCGAGTTGGTACCTACTCATAGCAACACTGTATAGGGTTTCCGAGGAGCAGGTGGTGAGATTGAACCACCGACCTTGCAGTTCAAAGCAACCTTGCAGTCCAGCGCATTAACCCACAGCGTCACAACCGGACTCCCTGTGTGTGTATATGTGTGTGTATATATATATATATATACACAAATTTGTAAACAACGCAGTATCTGCAAAGTGCAATAAAATGAGGTATGGTTGTGTGTGTATATACATGTATGTGAATATACAGATATAATAAACACATACATATATCTAGAGACAGAGAGAGAGAGAGAAAACAAGCAGTTATCTTTCCCTCCAAGGCGTGACTTTAATGTGAGTGACTATTTAACAAAAACTTTTGTTTCCACAGCCCACTGACACTTCCAGATGGTCCCCACAGGCACCTTAGGTCTCCTTCAACAATACAGCCAACCCTCAGAAGAGTTCAGGGACATCTCTTTGAGAAAAAACATTCAGAACCTGAAATCCATTCTTTGAGTAGTAGAAAATCTTTATCTAATGAAGATGTATTGATTTTTTTTTTTTTCCTAAGAACCAAAGGTCACATGGAAACAGCCTGGTGAGTAAGTTGGTGGTTCCGCCAGGTCACGGCGGTTTGTGTTGAAATGAGATGAAGGGATACAGTGATGGGAAGGAGTCTCCTGAGGAGTGGAGCAGCAGTGTCCAGTGAGAGGTTCACCCTGGGGCCAGCCTCCCTTTCCCGCAGAGCTCAGCTCAATGCTCCCTACTTGCCCCCAGGACACACTGAGAAACATCTGGGTGCCAAAGCAACTTAAGCCCACCCTCACACCCACAGGAGCACCTACAGTCAGAGGAGAGAGTCCAGGAGCGGCAGAGATACTTACTGGGGCACAATGGTGATCTGGACGAAGCAGATAAAGAGGAAGACGAGCGAGGCACAGGCCACATAGGCACCAAATCGGTCATCCACCTGCTTGGAGTACTGAGAGGAAATGCACAGGGTGGGGGGTCTACGTCAGTCCTTGCCATCCTAGACACACCCAGGCAGTCTTGGGGCTCAAAACCTGTGCATGCCTTTCTCAGGATAGCCATGACCCAAGATAAAGCACTAGACTTACAGCGCAAGACATCAGTCCAGGTTACCATAAGGTCGGTCTTCAGGGAGGGCGGGTGAAAGGGACTTGGAATTGTGTCATTTTCTGTATAAGCTTTCTGAAGGCCAGTCACTGTCAGGGTAATTTGCAATGCTCATGCCTACTAAAGGAGCTCTGGTAGCGTAGTGGTTACGAATTGGGCTGCGAACCTTAAGGTCAGCGGTTCGAAACTACCAGCCGCTCCGTGGGAGAAAGATGAG
>NW_006423021.1:0-1556 GCF_000296735.1 Chrysochloris asiatica | reverse complement strand
TTGTCACTCTTTCTTCCTAGTCTGTCTTTGTTTTGTAGCTCATCTGAAACCTGTCCACCATGGGTGACCCTGCTGGTTATTTAAAACACCGGTGGCATAGGCTATGTATTTTCTCCTAATTTTTCTTTTCCATTTATTAACATTCTCTTTTTATCTTTAAATGGTCCAGTTCATTAATTCTTCCTTTTATAGACAGCACTTTTGATGGCAAGCCTAATAATCCCTTCCTGAGCCCTAGATCCTAAATAATTTTTTCCGTCAAGTTTTATAATGCAAACTTTTATGTTTACAAGGAGTCTTCAAAAAGTTTGTGGAAAATTCTATTATTTTTTTATCCCATTTTCCCATAAAGTTTTTAAAGGCCCCTCATTTGTCTGTAGTTCATTTTGAATCCCATAATCAGATAGTTTGATTCCTTTCACTTAATCTTTTTCAAAATTGTTTTGGCTATTCTAGGATTTTCCCTTTCTATATAAACTTTGACAGCTTCAGTTTTTTTTCCATTTATCTTGATGTTATTTGTTGATCCAGTGGTGAGAATTTTTGCTTTCTTTACATTGAGGTGTAATCCATACCGAAGGATGGATTACAGTATTTCAAGTCCTCTTGACTTCCTCCAAGCAAAGTTGTACCATCTGCATATAGCAGATTATTAATGAGTATTCCTTTACTCTCAATGCCACACTTTTCATTATATTCCAGCTTCTCTGAGTATTTGCTCAGCATACAGATTCAGTAGGTGTGGTGAAAGAATACAATGTTGGCCCACATCTTTCCTGATATTAAATCGTTCAGTAGCCCCCTGCTCTGTTACAACAACTGCCTCTTGGTCTGTGTACAGGTTCCTTAGGAGCACAGTCAAGTTTCTGAAATACCAATTCTTCACAGTGTTATCCATAACTTGTCATGATCCACAGTCTTTGCATTGTCAATAAAGAACAAGTAAACATCTTTCTGATATTCTCTGTTTTCAGCCAAGATCCATCTGACATCAACAATGATAATCCTATTTCCATGCCCTATTCTGAATTTAGCTTAACTTTCTGGAGTTTCTCTCTTTATGTACTGCTGCAGTTATTTTTTAAAATTATCTTTAGCAAAATTTTACTCATATGTGATATAAACGATATTAGATGATTTCCCCATTCCATTGGGTCATCCTTCTTTTGAATAGGCACAGATATGGATCTCTTCCAATCAGTTGACCTGGTAGCTGTCTTCCAAATTGCTTGATTTAGATGAGTGAGCATCTCCAGGTGCTACATCAGTTGTTTCAAAGGTTTCAGTTTGTATTCCGTGAATCCCTGGAGCCTTGTTTTGCACCAGTACTTTCAGAGCAGCTTGAACTTGGGTTCTTGGTGATAGACAACCTATTGAAATTATTGAACATTGACCATTTCTTTTTGATACAATGATACTGTGCATACCTTCCATCTTTGTTGCTTTCTGAATCTTTCAATGTTTTGTCTGAAGAATCCTTTAGTAGTTCAAATCAAGGCTTAAATTGTTTCTTCTACCCTTTCAGCTTGAGTAATGCTGATTATGTTCTTCTCCTT
>NW_006423020.1:0-1445 GCF_000296735.1 Chrysochloris asiatica | reverse complement strand
TTGGGTGTTAGAGAGAGGGGCAATATACAGGGAGGGAGAGGGAAGTGGAGAAACGGGGTAGATGGGAGAACAAGTGGGCATGTTCAAAAGGGCTAAATGGGACAGAGATAAAGATCGATATATGCACAGCCTTGGAACGGCAGGGCTCTGAGATACAGGGATTGAGTCATGGTTAGAATGGGGTGGGGAATCATGTTAAGATGCTTGACTCTTTTTTGTTTGTTTGTTTGTTTTAATCTTGGTTTCCCTTGAATTATAAAATTGAGTAGACACTGGAGAGGGAGAGAAAGGAATAGTCAGAAACACCACACTAGAAGGCTTGTAAGTCCGTCTTCTGCCTATGACTGGTTGGAATACCTAAAATGGGTACCCAGTGAACGAGGCTTCTTGCGGAGCCTTTGCAATATATAAAACTATAGGTAGGAACCGGAACCACATCCAGATCTCCAGAGATGAGAAATCTCCACTGAAAGAAATCTAGCCTGGAGCAGCTAGAAAAATAAAAAGATACCTCTTGAAAGAAAGACCTGCAGGAAAAATGGAGGCAGATGGACTGTTACTACAAGAACAAACAAATCGCTTCCCTAGAAAACATCAAGGCAAGTGTCCAGGTCCTCTCAATGCAAACCCCCTTCCAATATTAAGACTCAACAGAAATGCACGCTCTGATTGGTGACCACACACATCACCGATGGGGGGAAGTGGGGTAAAAGCAGCAATGAAATGGCAAGCTAAGCCCTACAATGTTCAGTGGACTTCTGTGGACCCAGTTGGCGACCTGGTTGGCAAGCAGTGTGAAGAGGCCTGTGGACTCTTGGGCCCAGAGTCAGTGGCGTGGCCACGGAGGACTCGAGAGGAGAGTGGAGCTACCAGCTGACGGGAAGAGAGGACATATGCACAGGAGCTCCCACACTTGCAGATGATACCCACGTGACCTGGACCAGATGACTGGATGATTAGAGCTTAACCAGGAGAGGAAAGAAGAAGGGGGGGGGAAAAAAGAGTGAGCTGACACAGTCTGATGAACTTGACCTATACCTATGGAGCAGCAACTCAAAAGAGGGAACAAATCCTCACAGCAAGAAACATTCACACACCCACACACACACAAAGTGGACGGAGAAGGGCAGCTTGGACATTGGATACTCAAATGGGGAGGGGAGGATTACAAAGGCAAGAAGTGACTGGCTTACAAGCTTTCAAGAGGGAACCTGGTGCTAGGGAGCATGGCAGAAGGCAGAATCTTCAGCAGGTACTATTCAATCTGTCTGGACGGAGCTGATGAAAGAAGATACAGATGGGTGACTCGTGATACTGTAGTGAATAATGCTTATCAGGACGGATTATGAGGGTTGGAAATGCAAAGGTAGAAGTTTTGTAACAAGGAAGTGAGTGATTAATTCTCCAGGATAGGAGCGGAGGCCTCTGGGAACATCAATGGAGAA
>NW_006423019.1:0-1534 GCF_000296735.1 Chrysochloris asiatica | reverse complement strand
TGTTTTTATCAGGAATGGATGTTGGATTTTGTCAAATGCCTTTTCTGCATCAAGTGATATCATCATGTGGTTCTTTTCCTTTTTCTTATTTATATGGTGGATTACATTGTTTTTCTAAAGTTGAATCATCCTTGCATCCCTTTAGGAACCCCACTTGGTCATGATGTATTATTTTTTTGATTTGCTGGCTAGGATTTTGTTGAGAGTTTTTGCATCTATGTTCATGAGGAATATTGGTCTATTATTTTCTTTCTTAGTGATGTCCTTCCCTGGTTTTGGTATGAGGGTTATGCTTGCTTCATAAAAAGCATTAGGAAGTTTTGCATCCTCTATAATTTGAGTAGAATTGGTGACAGCTCTTCCTGAATGTTTGGTAGAACTCACCAGTGAAGACATCTGGGTCTGGACTTCTTTTGGCTGGGAGTTTTCTGATGACCTAATCAAATTCTTCTTTTGTTTTCTTACACTCTGTGTAAGTTTAGGTAGGTCCTGTTTTTCTAAAAAAAAGTATCCATCTCTTCTAAGGTTTCAAATTTGTTGGAATACAACTCTACTTAATATTCTGTTATTATCCTTTTGATTTCATTTGGTTACATTGTGACATCACCCATGTGGTTTCTAATGTGAGTTATTTGTGTCTTCTCCCTCTTTTCTTTTGTTAGTTTTTCCAGTGGTTTGTCAATTTTATAAATCCTTTCAAGGAACCAGCTTCTTGTCTTGTTAGTTTTTTCTATAGTTTTTCTGTTTTCTATTTCATTTATTTCTGCTTTGATCTTTATTATTTCTTTTCTTCTGGTGACTTTAGGTTCCCTTTGTTGGTCTGTTTCTAGCTGCTTGGGATGCTGTGTTAATGTGTTAATTTTGATTCTTCTTTTTGGATGTATGTATTTATCGCAATAAATTGTCCTCTCAGTACCGCTTTCGATGTGTCTCAAAGATTTTGGTATGTTGTGTTTTTGTTCTCATTTGTTTCTTGGGACTTTGTGAGTTCATGTTTAATTTCTTCTTTTCAACAGGATGCTATTCAGTTTTCACTTATTTAACTTTATGTTCTTGGTTTTCTTATTGTTGATTTCTAGTTTTATAGCATTGTGTTCTGAAAAGATGCTTTATAGTATTTTGATGTTTGTAAATTTATGGAGGCTTGCTTTGTGACATAACACATGGTCAATTCTGGAGAATGTTCTATGTACACTGGAAAAGAATGTATATTGTGCTGTTGTTAGATTGAGTGCTCTGTATACATCTATGAGGTCAAGTTGGTTGATTGTACTATTTAGTTCCTCTGTAATTTTGTTGAGTTTCTTTCTGGTTGTTCTGTCCCTTTTTGAAAGTGGTGTATTAAAATTTTCCATTATAATTGTAGATTTATATATTTCTTTCTTCAGTTCCAGTAGGGTTTGCTTCATATATCTTGGTGCTCTTTCATTGGGAGTGTACATTTTTATTATGGTTATGTCATCTTGCTCAATTGTTCCTTTGATCATGAAATAGTATCCTTCTTTCTCTTATGCTGGTTTTTGTCTTAAAGTTT
>NW_006423018.1:0-1557 GCF_000296735.1 Chrysochloris asiatica | reverse complement strand
TAAAGGAAAAAAAGTTTACCTCCAATTTACATAAAAAGTCACAATGAATGATTAGAGACATTCTTTGAAACTGTAGGTTTAATGAGCTCTAACAATTTCTCACAAGATGATAATATTCAATAAACTGTAAATATAAATTCTACTTTGAAAAACAAAACAGAACAAGTTCAGACAAGTGAGGCCAGGATCTAGAGTGGCAGGAGCTGGGCTTGCAGGCTATGGACCCTTCAGATAGGTTGATAATTCTATCTTTATCCTTAAGTAAATGTTTCCCTTAATAATCTGTAATGTCAAGAGGCAGGTTTTCACATCTATTGTTTAACAACCTTGTTTTTATATTTGTTTAGTACTTCTGGTGCAAAAAGAGGTATCATTAAAAGGATAATTAGCTATGATTACTTCATACTAGAATGGAAACTGCTTTTACTTTATAAGTGAAGGCTGATCCACTAGGAGAGGGTGGGGTCTCCCTGCTCTGAGTGTAGGAGCATTTGGATCGTTGCTGAGATTCCTATTAGTGAAGATGTAGAAGTCACCACTCACACTAAAAAACAAAACCAAACCCCACTGTTGTCTAGTTGATTCCGACCTATAGTGATCCTACATAGGGTTTCGAGATTGTAAAAAAAAAATTTTTAAACCTTTTTATTATGAATTGAATGAAGATTTACAGACAAGATCATCAGTTTTGCATTCTACAAGTCATACACTTAGTTTCATGTCAGTGATTACAATCCTCTCCATGCAACTCCCCCATGGTTACCCATGTACAAATATCTTCTTTCTTACATATTTGTAGGATAGATCAACACATATATATCCCACTTTTCCTCCCATACCCACTAAGTCTGTGTCTCCATCCAGGTATCTACACACAACACTTCTGTTCCAAGGTTGTGCATAGATCACAATTTACCTCTATGCCCTTTGGAGTCCTGATGTGGTGCTGTGGGTTAATGTGCTGGGCTGAAAAGTTGGTTTAAACTGCAAGGTCAGCAGTTCAAGCTCACCAGCCACTCCTGAGAGACCCTTTACAGGGTCTCTGTGGGTCAGAACTGACTCGAAAGTATTTAACACCAACAAAAACCTCTCTCCCTTTTAGACCTTTCATAACTCCCTGTGCCTTTACCTATTTTCATCATTCTTCTGATAACCTCCCTTTTCTTGTCTATTGCCCTCTGTATCACCCAAATTAACCCAATAGCAAGTGAATTACTATCCATTCCCTTCCACCCCTGGTAACCAATAAAGAATGTTTCTTTTAGTATGAAAACCTTTTCTTGAATTTTTACAATCGTGGTATCATATAATATTTGTCCTTTGTGGCACCATAGGATATATACTCAACTTCAAGGTCAGTTTGAATCTCAAGGTTGGCGGTTCAAACTCACCAACTGCTCCACAGCAGCCCTATACAGGGTCTCTATGAGTTGGAACTGACTTGATGGCACTTAACAGCAACAACAACAATGTCCTCCAGGTTCATCCATGTTATGAAGTATTTAACAGATTCTGCATCATTCTTCAACATTGTATAGTATTCTGTTGTGTGTATAT
>NW_006423017.1:0-1557 GCF_000296735.1 Chrysochloris asiatica | reverse complement strand
GGGATCGCTATGAGTCGGAACTGTTTCGATGGCACTTAACAACAATATTAGATGAAAAAACTGAGGTACATGGAGGTTAAGTAAGAGAACTAAGTTTGCATAGTTTATAAGTGGCACATGTAATCTGGCTCTATATACCAGACAGCATAATTATACCAGTGGGGTGGAAGTATACTTTTTAGTGGAGTCCTGATATGGCACTGTGGGATAAAGCACTAATCAATCTACAAGGTTAGTTTGAACCACAAAATCAGTGGTTCAAACTCACCAGCTCCTCCTTGGAAACTCTATACAGTGTTGCTATGAGCCAGAACCAACTCGATGGCACTTAACAACAAACAGCAACATTGATAAAAGAGGATCAGACTCAGTTAAAAAGCCATGCATGTATTAGCATGTCTACTATGAGTCTCTGTATAGATTGAATCACAATTGTCTTCTGAATGGATATAGTAACTGGGGAGGGGGGTAGACTATATTGGCAAGATTGCTATTTCCTCTGCACATGGAGTTCAGCACATTAAAAATTCCTTTTTCAATTATAATTTTATTCTTTGGAAAATAAATACTTTTTATCCCATTTTGAAAATTTCTTTTCATTAATTCATGAAGCCACTTATGGTAAGGATAACTCTGCCTCAGGTACTTTTTTTTAAAAAAGAGATTGTTACCTTTCCAGACACAGAAAATAGAAGAGTAGAGAGAATATGTGTATATTTGTATGATCAATAAGTATTAATGTATGCACAACTAATTTCACAGAGAGGATAATGAGGCTTAATAACCACTTTTCTAGGCTGATATTGATGCATTAAAGTGGGGTGGGGCAAATGCTGCTACCAATGGATATTCACTCTAGTGATAGACCTACTGTTGTCAGTTTTATTTCAAATTTACAACCTTTGTTTTAGCAGTTACTATCCCTGAAGTTCTATCCCTGTATTGGGGTCCTGGTGTGGTGCTGTGGGTTAATGTACTGGACTGCAAGGTTGGTTTGAACTGCAAAGCAGGTGGTTGAAGCTCACAAGCTGCTCTTCTGAAACACTATACAAGGTCACTATGAGCTGCAACCGACTCAAAGACACTTAACAACAACAATTCTTGTGTTTGAGTCCTGGTGTGGCACTTTAGGATAAGCACTAAACCACAAGGTCTAGGTTCAAATCCACCAACCACTCTTTGGAAACTCTATACAGAGTGACTGTGAGTCAGAACTGACTCTACAATTTTTGTGTTAGTCTAATAGGGTGACTTTTTAAGAACAAATTGACTTCTTAGAGCAGGAATTTATTAACTCACCATTCTGGAGGCTAGGAGTCCTGATTCAGAGTATTGGCCATGCTGATTAATTTTAAGGGCTCTCAGGGAGAAACTGCCTCATACCTCTCTCTTAATTTCTAGTGACTCCTGTCTTGTTGATGCATCTTCATATGTCACCTTTACTCTGTCTTATAGGGTTATTATATGGTTAGGATTCAGTACTCCAGTATGACCTTGTGCTATCCTAATTGATAATATCTTCAAAGACCTTATTTCCAAACAGAGTCTCATTCACAT
>NW_006423016.1:0-1557 GCF_000296735.1 Chrysochloris asiatica | reverse complement strand
GAAGTACAGCCAGAATGTCCCTTGGAAACCAGGATGGCCAGATTTCGCCTTTCATACTTTGAGGACATATCATCAAGCAAGACCCATCCCTGGAGAAAGACATCATGTTTGGTAAAATGAAGGGTCGGAGAAAAAGAGGAAGACCCCTCAGGAGATGGACTGGCCCAGCAGAAAGAGCAATGAGTTCAATGTAGCAACGATTGTGAGGTTGGCACAGGACCCGGAAGTGTTTCGTTCTGTTGTGTACACGATAGCTATGAGTCAGTACTAACTCGATGACACCTAACAACAACAAATTCTGTGTGAACCTTCACTGAAACCTCAACAAAACACTATTTTTTAAAAAAATGAATGAAAAGGCAAATGCTTGTTATATATATTTCATAATAAAAATTTGACTGTCAAAATTCCATGCTGACAAAGAGAAAACAAACAATCTCCTGCTAATAATAAAACTTGGCAAGCAGTAGGGATTCATTCAGAGGAAAAATTATTTTGGAAAATTTTATTCCCATTGGACTTCAATGAGCCATGAAGAATGAGCAAGTCTCTCAGTGTGAGGATGACTATGTAACAAGCCCACAAAAGGGAAGGATAAGAGGCATGACAAACAGTCATTATTTGTAAATAATCATTTTCTTCCTACTGCTCTGGATGGCCAATATCCCTCAGCTATATTTCTTTACAGTGACATGCAATATGCCAACTAGATAGCTGAAACATAATTTAAACAAAAACAAAAACTGTACTTTTGTGGTGTAAAACATTTTCTCATATGACACTGTTGTTGTTTTAAGTGCTTTTGAGTTGACCCCAACTCATAGTGACCCTATATAAGGTTTCTAAAATATGGCTGGTGAGTTTGAACCTCCAACCTTGTGCTTAGCAGTACAGTGTTTATCCTACAGCGCCACACCATAAGAAAACTTAGACAAGGAGACATACCTTTTATAACAAGGGGAAGAGTTATAACCCAAGTTAGTCTGACTAATTCAAACAATGGGGTTTGTTCCGTGAGAGAGGAGAAGACACTGTAGGTCACTCCCTACTGTCTGATGTTGGCAGAGCAAGTCAGCGTGGTACCTAGGTGGCAGTAGTGTGGGAAATTCGGGATGCTACATAAACTCGTCACATATTCCAATGAAAGCATTACATACTGCCACAGACTAAGAGGAGTCTTAGAGTCAAGATGTATTGCTCATTACTGGTGACTGGAATGCAAAAGTAGGGAGCAAAGAGGAAGGACCAGTAGTTGGAAAATTTGGACTTGGTGATAGAAATGATGCTGGAGAACGAATGATAGATTTCTGCAAGACAAATGATTTGTTTATTTCAAAATGTCTTCTTTAGACAGCATAAGAGACGACTATACACATAGACCTCGCCAGATGGAACACATAGAAATCAAATAAACTACATCTGTGGAAACAGAAGATGGAAAAGCTCCATATCATCAGTAAAGAAGGCCAGGGGCAGACTGTGGAACAGACCATCAATTACTGATATGCAAATTCAAATTGAAGCTGAAGAAAATGAAAACAAGTCTATGAGAGCCAA
>NW_006423015.1:0-1557 GCF_000296735.1 Chrysochloris asiatica | reverse complement strand
CAACACAGATCTGTTGGTTCTTTTGGCAGCCCATGGCACTTTCCGTATTCTCCTCCAACACCATAACTCAAAAGCATCAATTCTTCTAGGGTCTTCCTTATTCAATGTCCAGCTTTCACATGCATATGAGGTTATTGAAAATACCATGACTTGGGTCAGGCACACCTTAGACCTCAAGCTGACATCTTTGAGCTTCAACACTTGAAAAAAGTCTTGTGCAGCAGATTTGCCTAATGCAATGCGTTGTTTGATTTATTGACTGCTGCTTCCATAAATGTTGATAGCTGATCCAAGAAGAATGAAGTCCTTGACAACTTCAATCTTTTCTCCGTTGATAAGAATGTTGTTTATTGTTCCAGTGGTGAGGATTTTTGTTTTTTTTACATTGAGAATGGAGGACATTAAAGTCTGAGGAGACATGTCATGTGGCAAATTCAAGCTACAGAGAAAGAGTGCCATTCAAACTCAAGGGAGAGAGAGTTGTTGAAGCTGTAGTGATCCAGTGCTTTCATAAGAATTTAGGGTTCAGAAAGTCAGTAGACAACATTTAACATTTATTTCTGTAATAGAAGTATTTCTCTCCAAACTTGATTCCCTTTTCCCTTCTTCTACTTCAAATTTATGTCATCCTATATTTATATAAGGAGAGCTGGTAGCATAGTGGTTACGAATCGGGCTGCAAACCACAGGGTCAGCAGTTCTAAACTACCAGCTGCTCCGTGGGAGAAAGATGAGGCTTTCTGCTCCTGTAAAGATTTACAGCCTTGGGAAACCTTATGCAGGGTCACTATGAGTCAGAACCGACTCCACAGCACACCACTATCACCACCATATTTTACATAGGAGCATGGTGGCACCATAGGATAAGTACTGGACTGTGAACCACAAGATCAGTGATCCGAGCCCACCAGGCTCTCTGCAGAAGAAAGTATGGTGAAAAAATTTCCGCTCCAGCAAAGATTTACAGCCTCAGAAACCCTATACGAGGTTGCTATGAGTTGGAACCAACTTGATGTCACAACAATATTTTATATAATTGTCCTGTAATGAACAGGTAGAATGTATTTGTTAAGACTGTAGGTTTCATTTCCTATTTTGCCTTATGTACATTTCCTTAGGTGCCAACCAGTGTCGAGAGTGTGACACACAATCACATTGAGGACCTCTCAACCTTCCAAAGCACCGTCCATGGCCAAGAAGAAAGCCAGACCACCACAGCCCCGGATAGTTCCTCGGTGGCAACTGGTTCCTCTGTGGGTAAGAAAATTGTCACCCCACTAGGGGTTGATCTTCTTTTGTATATTTCATGTATCCCAAAAATGCACCAACAATTATCGTTGTTGTTGTTGTTTTTAGGTGACTTTGAGTCAGTTCTGTGGCGTAGCGACCCTGTAGAGGGTTTTTGAGGCTTTATATCTTCGCAGGAGCAGAAAGCCTCATCTTTCTGTTGCAACAAATATAATATATAAAATATAAAATACCATGTGTATTTTATATTTTCAGCACTTTTCATGCCTAGGAAAGAACACGCACCTCAGTAAAGACTTGTTGAATGAG
>NW_006423014.1:0-1508 GCF_000296735.1 Chrysochloris asiatica | reverse complement strand
AGGCACCCCTATAGTCACCAGAATGGAGGTGCGCAGACAGCAAAGGACCAATGAACAGCTACCAAAAGAGAATAATGTCCACACCTTTATCTCAGTGGTTCTGCCAGGCATCTGTGGCCGCTCCGATCTTTCCCCCATGTGGTCTCACCCAAGATGGCGGCTCCTGGAGCAGCCGGGCGTCCTGGACTAGAAAGCAATAGATTTATTGCTTCTGCCACAAATTTCCCCAGCTGTGAGCCTTCCAACCTTCTAAGTATTCGTTTATATGTGGTTCAGAGTTCTGGGACCATCCCCTGAGCCTGCTTGGTCGGGTATTCTGTGTTGTTGTTGGCGGAGCTCTCTGCTATATGTCCACCCGATCCGCCATCTTTTTGTTCTCCTCAAGCCTCGACTTTTGTTATTGAAAGATTCTCCGGGCAAATTACTGAATGATGCAGGAAGCATCAAGAGAAGATGGAAGGAATACACAGAGTCACTGTACCAAAATGAAATGGTTAATGTTCAACTGTTTCAAGAGGTAGCATATGATAAAGAGCCAATGATACTGAAGGAGGAAGTCCAAGGTGCGTTGAAGGAATTGGCAAAGAACAAGGCACCAGGAATTGATAGAATAAAAATTGAAATCTTTCAAGAAAATGAGGTGGCACAGGGGGCACTCACTCATCTCTGCCAAGAAATTTGGAAGACAACTATCTGTCTGACTGATTGAAGAGATCCATATTTGTGCCCCTTCCAAAGATAAGTGACCCATGGAATGTGGAAATCATCAGACAATCTCTTTGATATCCTATGTGAGTAAAGTTTTACTAAAGGTAATACAGAAACAGCTGCAAGCATACATTGACAGAGGACTTCCAGAGGTTCAAGCCAGATTCAGAAGAGGCTGTGGAACGAGGGCTATCATTGCTGATGTATGATAGATCTTGGCTAAAAGCAGAGAATATCAGAAAGATGTTTACCTGTGCTTTATTGACTATGCAAAGGCTTTCGATTGTGTAGATCATGACAAACTATGGACAACATTGTGAAGTATGAGTATTCCAGAACACTTAATTATGCTCATGAGGAATCTGTACCTGGACCAAGAGGTAGTTGTTTGAACAGAACATAGGAACACTGAATGTTTTAAAATTAAGAAAAGTGTGCGACAAGGTTGTATTATTTTACCATACTTATTCAACTTGTATGCTGAGCAAATAATCCAAGAAGCTGGCTTCTATGAAGAAAAATATGGCATTAGGATTGGAGGAAGACTCATTAACAACCTGAAATATGCAGATGATACAACCTTGCTTGCTGAAAGTTAAGAGTACTTAAACATTTACTGATGAAGATCAAAGAGCACAGCCTCTAGTATGGATTACATCTCAATGTAAAGAAAACAAAAATCCTCACCACTGGAGGAATAAACAACATTCTTATCAATGGAGAAAAGATTGAAGTTGTCAAAGACTTTATTCTTCTTGGATCAACTATCAACACTCATGGAAGCAGCAGTCAAGAAATCA
>NW_006423013.1:0-1558 GCF_000296735.1 Chrysochloris asiatica | reverse complement strand
GCTAGTCCATCTCCCAGGGGGTCTTCCTCTTTTTCTCTGACCCTCCACCTTACCAAACATGATATCCTTCTCCAGTGACTGGTCCTTCCTGACAATATGTCCGAAGTATGAGAGATGAAGTGTGGCCATCCTGATTGGAAGAGATCCGTATCTGTGCCCATTTCAAAGAAAGGTGACCCAATGGAATGCGGAAATCATCAGACAATCTCTTTGATATCCCATGTGATTAAAATTTCACTAAAGGTAATACAGAAATGGCTGCAAGCATACATTGACAGAGAACTTCCAGATGTTCAAGCCAGATTCAGAAGAGGACATGGAATAAGGGATATCATTGCTGATGTCCTATGGATCTTGGCTGAAAGCAGAGAATACCAGAAAGGTGTTTACCTGTGCTTTATTGACTATTCAAAGGCTTTTGATTGTGTGGATAATGACAAGCTATGGACAACATTGCAAAGTATGAATATTCTTGAACACTTAATTGTACTCATGATGAATCTGTACATGGACCTAGAGGCAGTTGTTTGAATAGAACATGGGTACACTGAATGGTTTAGAATTAAGAAAGGTGTATGACAGGGTTGTATTCTTTCACCATACTTATTCAACCTGTATGCTGAGCAGATAATTTGAGAAGCTGGGTTATATGAAGAACACATGGCATCAGGATTAGAGGAAGACTCATTAACAACCTGTGATACGCAGATGATACAACCTTGCTTTCTGAAAGTGAAAAGGACTTAAAATACTTACTGATGACTTTTTGTAGCAAAAGGAGGGGATGGTTGACTTTGAAGTCCTGGAGTGGAGGTCCCTGGGACCATCAAGGGAGAAGAGTAGAGTGAGGGACCCTACTCAGAGAAACAGTGACACCAGAGATGGAGGCAGAGACGATGACGTGGAGAGGTGGGTGGATGGCTTTAGGCCCAGAGAGGGAGAGGGGCTGTGTGGTGACGACTGAGGTGCAAGCTTGCAGGGTATATCCTTTGGTTGTTTGATGATGCATGGAGGGGATTGTAATCATGGCAATTAAATGATATATGATAGGATGAATATAAAGCTAATATTCTTCCATGTAAACTATCACATAATTCACAATAAAAACTTGAAAAAAGAAAACAACTTACTGATGAAAATCAAAGAACACAGTTTTTGATGTGGATTGCATCTCAATGTAAAGAAAACAAAAATTCTCACTACTGGAAGAATAAACAACATTCTTATTAATGGAGAAAAGATTGAAGTTGTCAAGGACTTCATTCTTCTTGGATCAACTATCAACACATGGAAGCAGCAAGCAAGAAATCAAACAACATATTGCATTGGAAAAATCTGCTGCACAAGACCTTTAAATGTATTGGAGGGCAAAGATGTCAGCTTGAGGACTAAGGTGCACCTGACCCAAGCCATGGTATTTTCAATAACCTCATATGCATGGGAAAGCTGGACAGTGAATAAGGAAGACTGTAGAAGAATTGATACTTTTGAGTTATGGTGTTGGAAGAGAATATTGAAAGTGCCATGGGCTACCAAAAGAACCAATAGATCTGTTTTG
>NW_006423012.1:0-1513 GCF_000296735.1 Chrysochloris asiatica | reverse complement strand
TGGCTATGAATCGGAATGGATCTAATGGCACGTAACAACAACAAATGTTATATGTATAATATACTGTACCCATATAAAAGCTGTATTTTCAATATAAGATAAAAAGGTCTTTCACAAAAAGCCTAGTTTTCATATGCTGATCTAGCTGCAGCAACAGCTTCATGAATGCCTTTATTATTTTTACAATAGTCCGTATGCAGGACTCAGTTATCTTGAAATGATGGGCAACTGTAGCTAAAGACCTTTATCTATGGCACATAGTAAGCAGTTCAACTTTTTCTTGTAATGTCATAACTTTCCTCTGTATCTTGGGAACATTTTCAGCATTGCCAGTGGCACTTCAGATGGGTCCCATGATGTTATTCAAAGGTTTACAGCATTGCATGAAGCCAGAAAAGTATGCAAGAACCACAAGAGATCACTTTCATTGCAATATGCAATTTGCTGGGGAGACTAAGTGCTACACTCCAGACCCTTGTTGTTCAAGGGTCAACTGTATAGTATCCAAGTTTCTTGCTTTCTCTTTTTTAGGGAAGTAAATAATCTCTCCTAGTGTGGTGCTGTAAGATAACTACTAGACTGTGGTTAAGGTAGGCAGTTCAAACTTACCAGTTGTTCCTCGGAAACCCTAAACAGAATCACTGAGTCAGAACTGACTTGACGGCACTTAACAACAAATAACAAATAATCTTTCCAGTACACCATGCCCTTTCTGTAGAAAATACAAATACTACTATGCTTTAGAGAATGTAAGCTCTCTTAGGGCAGAGGCCCCCACTTCTTATTCTGCAAAGCGCCATTAGATATTTGTAAAATCATTCATGGGCCATCCAAAATTATCAACTTAAAAATTGGCCTGCTATATTTGGTCAAACATTTAATTAACTCACCCCTAATGTGATGGCTGGAATTGCAGCTGCCTTGGTGGGGCCAGACCAAATGATTTCACGGACCTCATACAGCCCAAGGGCTGGACAGTCCTCACCCCAGTCTTAGGGGAAGAAGTACCTTCTTAGAATACTCATGTTGGGAGTTTAAGTGATGATTAACTTTTTATTTCTTGAATCTTCTGAAGAGGCAAGAAATGGTTAAGACAGTGAACCTGGCAGTAACTCAAGAGCAGGTGGCACTGTGTTCCTTGAACTCTCTTACAGATTAGAGAAAGAAATGGATAAAGGCAGTAAATGATTTATCTAGCAAGTCATTATGTTTTACTGGGAAATCTACTTATTAAGATGTTTTCTGAGGTTTTGTTTTTTTATTGCTAGTGGCAAAGTTGTTAAAACACTTGACTTAACCAAAAGATCGATGGCTTGACCCACTAGCTGCTCCATGGGAAATAATTGTGACAGTTTGTTTCCATAAAGATTTTTGCCTTGGAAAACTTTATCTTCTCTGCCCTATAAGGTCCATGTAAGTTGAATTTTACTTGATAGTAATAGATTTATCTTATAAAAGGCTCTAAAGATACATCCTACTTTAATTCATTAACCCAGAATTCATACAGAATCCT
>NW_006423011.1:0-1556 GCF_000296735.1 Chrysochloris asiatica | reverse complement strand
TATATATATATATCAGTAGACGCATGGTCAATAAAGGCAGGAAAAGTAAGAATAAGATCCAATAGAAGTAACTAGGCAAGAAAGTTATAAGAAGGAGTTGGTGTGGTACTGTGGTTAATGTGCTGGACTGCAAAGTCAGTTTGAACCACAAGGTTGGTGGTTCAAGCTCACCAGCTGCTCCTTGGAAAACCTACACTAGGTTGCTATGGGTTGGAACTGATTTGACAGTACTTAGCAACAACAATATAAAAAGGGTTAAGAAAGATGCTTATCAACTCAGTGAAATGAACTGATTTCCTTCAGTGAAAGAAAAGATGGGACCAATCATTGAAAGGGTTAGGATGGATTTGGAAGAATGGAAGGTCTTAAGAAAATCACCGAGAGCCAGGTCTGAGAGTTAGCCTATAATGTTGTCTCCCATGGATAGTTAGGTTGTTGTGATTGAAAAAGAAAACAAAAGTATAAGAAACCATTCACCTATATAAACATTTTCTAGCTGAGTCCTCAATCTTGAAAATTCCTGTATGTTCAATATATCAACCAACACTGAAATATTTCTATATTTAATATATCAATTGATATGACTAACAATATTGACATGGCTAAAGATATGACTTCAACATGGCTAACGATACAACTTTCTTCAGCAAAAATTATTCTGGAGTGAAACAAACTTCGTAATAATAAAAAAAATCTACTGAATAACCAGGTATCTATAAAAATTATCTAATTACCTCTTGATATATATTCAATTGAACATACAATATGCTTTGTCTCAATTTCCAAGTAGTCTATAAATATTCTAATTTTATTATTTTTCAGTTTTGTCAAATCAGTAGAATTACAATATTTTATCATTTTTTAAAGTTGGGAACATTTCATTAGCTTTTCAGATTAAACATCTTTTTCCTGACCAGTTTGGAAAACTAAATACCTACTTAAAGCAGAGTGAAAAGTAGACCAGAAGAAATAATTGAAAATTGAAAATAAAATTGATTACAATTTTCATTATAAATTTTTCAGAAACATTTTAAATAAAGTTATTTTCATTCTTCCCATGTACTACTGGTTACATTTTTTAAAATAGATAAGTTTAAATTGTGCATATAAAAAAGACTGAAAAGACAAAGATAGTACTATTTTTCCAAATAATTTAGAATGAATGTATATGCTTTCTGATGAAGTTCGAAGTATCCTTAGTACAGACTGCATCTCAATGTAAAGAAAACAAAAGTTCTCACAACTGGACCATTAAATGACCTCACAATAAATGGAGAAAAGATTGAAGTTGTCAAAGACTTCATTTTTTTTTGCATCCACAATCAACATTCATGGAATCAGCAGTCAAGAAATCAAACAACATATTGCATTAGGCAAATCTGCTGCACAATGTCTCTTTAAAGTGTCAGAAAGCAAAAATTTCAGTTTGAAGACTAAGGTGTACCTGACCCAATTTATGGACTTAAGGTCAGTGGTTCGAAACTACCAGCTGCTCCGCGGGAGAAAGATGAGGCTTTCTACTCCCGTAAGGATTTACACCCTCGGAAACCCTGTAC